>NC_056739.1:1436607162-1436907162 GCF_019279795.1 Protopterus annectens
ACGGGCTTTCACCTTTACCATAAAATCAAATGATGGCACAATAATCTCCCTGACCCATCTACAAAACTATTAGGTGTCATCATAGACAATAATCTCAAATGTGACCTACATGTTAACCAAACTATCAAAACCATCAATAAAAAGCTAGGGTCACTTTACAGAATAAAAGCCTTCCTAACCCTCCAGCTAAAATTGCCATAGCTCGCTCTCACCTTCTTTCAACCCTTCTGTATGCATCCCCTCTACTCTCGAATTTGAACAAGACTGTCCTTAACAAACTCTCAATTTGCTACAACCACATTGCCAGGTTTGCCACTGGGCTGCCTTTTAGGACACATCATTGCATCAATCTAAATCAGCTTGGTTGGCTTGAACTACCTAGTCTAATCCAGTATAACCAACTGATTATAGCCTATAAAATCCTCTATAATCCGGACAATACTCTTGCACTTAAAAATATTATCACCCCCTATAACAATCCTAGACCGCTTCGGTCCTCTAACAAACTACTAATTCAGACTAGCAAAATTAATAACACAGCCGGTGATTCTCTCTTTGCAAACTCTGTAAGTAGATCCTGGAACTCACTGTCAGCTGATATTACCTTACTTTCCACCTTAGGTCAATTTAAATCTAGACTCAAACAACATTTGTCACTTAACTGGCTATGTCAATGTATCAAGCCTGGCTAACTCGAATGTGTAAAAATCTGTTAACCAGTTTACTGTGTAATTTAATTTAATCCTGACTTGTGCTCAGGACTAACTTTAACCTGTGGAACTTGTTTAACTTGCTTACTTATGTAATCTCTGTAAATAATCTGTTTGTAATATGTAATGCTGGTATTATGTAATGCTGTATCTGCTTACCCTTGGAGCTTTTCTCCCCGAACCTCCGCTGAAAATGGACATGCATCCAGTCGGACTATCCCGGTCAATAAATGTAAAATAAATAAATAAATAAATTAAAAATATTACAATGACTACAATACAAGTCAGACATAGACACGCACTGACAGCATGCTGAACACACTGGGGCGTACGTGGGGACTCAGAATAGCATCCTGCCTGAGCATCACACACCTCCGCAGCTGGCACACAGGCATATGTTCCGTTGGAACAGAGCACATGCCACACATGGCACACACATCCCGTGTGCCACACACTCACAGCCTGTAGGGCTACACAACACACCTGCTACAGACGTGTCAGGTACCTGTCTTGGATGCTGCACTGGGGTCCCGCTCAACAGGCTGTATCTGGTGAAGGTCACAGTGATTTGCCTCAGGGGCACTATGGTCCACCACAGAACACATGCATACAGGTCAGTCAGAGGCATGGACACATATGACTCACTCATTGACCATGCCACTATGGCTGACCTGAGACATACCTCCCTGGACTACATGATAGGGAACATAGAATGGATCTCTCAGCATGTGGAACAGGCCAGTATGAGCATGATCATTGGTTGCCAACATACCCTTACCAGGTATGCCACTATGTAGGAAGGGTGTTGTATGTCTACATTCTGCTCAGTCTCCAATGTCATTCATAGGGTATCCACTGGCTGTCAACGTGTGCTTACATGCTAGGGAAGCCACAACGATGTGCAAGGGTCATCTTGCATGTGACACCCATGGCCCGATGTATATTGGCAAAGCTCCTTGATACACACATACTGCCTTATGCTGCAGGACACAGTTTACATAGCCACCTCCACGGGTATCACACAGGTTAGGACACTAACAGTGCTGCTACACAACAACAGCAGTGTACACCGCAAGATGCATGCACTGGACACTGTCCTCAGCACGGTGAACTGCAATGTCTGTGCAGTACCAGAGTCCTGATTCATGGCTCACAGGTGTTACCCATCACTGACAGGTTATGCCCCATACCATGCCTGTCGTCCCCTACACATGTAACACACATGGACAGGGGGGGGGTATCCCAAGGCACCACAGATACACACACCTCCAGGTTGTTAGCACAGCACAAAGCATCAGGGCCTAATCATGTGCAGCTAACAGTGTGTTGGACTGCCATCTGGTTCATAGCCTGGCACACACAACCCTCCCATACACAGGAAGACCACCTATCCTCCATAACAACACTGGCAATATGACAGTCCCAAGAACTGTCTTTATATGGCTGGACTGCATCCAGCCAAACATTGTGCATGAGCATTACTGTAGCTACAACACACTAGTTGAAGGGTTCACAGCATGTGGTCACTGAATTGCAGTGGAATGACATGTTACCACTCCCACAACTGGTGGGAACATGCAGCACCTGTACATCGACTACATGTAGACTATATGGCCCAGACCAGATGTGTATCCCCTGCTGTAGGTATTTTACCATATACACCCACACTGTATAGACACATACCGCGTGCGACCCCTGCACAGTAAGACACAGTCATATTGGTATACATTGCAAATACCATTTATCCACTCGAGGCATGTGTCAGACATGGTAACTACTGCAGGTCACAGGTATTTATGTGTATGTGTCACACATACATCATGTGTGCAATGCCATTGCTGGATTAGGCAATGGCATGCATTGTTATGCACAAAGACCCACACAAGGTCATAATGTGTGACACAACCACACGTGGCAGTTGTGGGTTACCAAAACATACCTATCTGTACTCTGACAATGGTAATAGACCCAGTAGCAGAGCGCACTATTGGCATTACTGGCCAACTAGCCCTGTTTGGCTGTGATGATAGTGTGGTGACATCTCCTGTGTTTACTGGGGGAATATGCAGCATCTGGTGTATTGTAGTATTTGCCAAAAGGATCTGTTCTCTCACACTTCCATTTACACACACCCTACTACCCCCACACACACTTACCATTTGCAGGATTCATACCCCTACCTGACTAAGTCACAACACGTGAGAGAGATGCATTAGCAAAGCGCACTATTCGGATTACTAGATAGTTCCTTTTCTCTGGCTGTACTTATAGGGTGCTGACATCATCAGTATTTTGAAAGGGTAATGTGCATCAGGTAGTGTGATCTCCTGATTGCCAAAACTAACATGTTTTTCATACGGAAATGCACACACACAAACTCCCCACATCCAAACACACACACTTACTTGCAGGTTTCAAACCCCTACCTAAATATGTTATGGCACTTGAGAGTGATGCTGTAGCAGGTTGCGCTATTCTGAGTACTGGCAGATGTCTTTTCTCCAGCTGTATGTATAGGGTGCTGTCATCATCACTGTTTGGAAAGGGTAATGTGCATCATGTAGTGTGATCTCCTGATTTCAAAAAAGCACATGTTTTTCATACAGAATTGCATACACACAGAGTCCCCACATCCAAACACACACACATGCCATTTACAGGTTTCAGACTCCTACTTAACTAAATTATGACACTTGGGAGAAACGCATTAGCAGAGTGTGCTATTCGAATTACTGGGAGGTTTCCCTTCTCCTGTTTTACTTATAGGGTGCTGACATCATCAGTGTTTAGAAAGGGGTATGTGCATCCTGTCGTGTGTTCTCCTAGTTGCCAAAAGGGATATTTCCTTCATACAGACTTACACACACACTAGCCCCTGCCACACACACACAGAGCATTTGCAGGATTCAAACCCCTATCTAATTATGTTATGACACGCAAGACGGATGCATTAGCAGAGCGCGCTATTCGCATTACTAGTAGACTTCCTTTCTCCTGCATTACTTATAGGGTGCTGACATCATCTGTGTTTAGAAAGGGGAATGTGCATCCTGTAGTGTGTTCTCCCAGTTGCCAAAAGGGACATTTCCCTCATACAAAATTGCACACACACTAACCCCCATCATCCGGAAACACACACTTTGCAGGATTCAAACCACTACCTAACTATGCTATGACACTCGAGACAGACGTATCAGCAGAGCATGTTATTCGCATTATTGGAAGCCTTCCCTTCTCCTGCTGTACTTATAGGGTGCTGACATCATCAGTGTTTAGAAAGGGGAATGTGCATCCTGTAGTGTGTTCTCCTAGTTGGCAAAAGGGATACTTCTTTCATACAGTCTTAAACACACACTAATCCCCTCCACACACACTGAGTATGTACAGGATTCAAATCCCTACCAAACTATGTTATGACACTCGAAACAGATGCATTAGCGGAGTGCACTATTTGCATTACTGGGAAGATTCATTTCTCCTGCTGCACTTATAGGGTGCTAACATCATCAGTGTTTAGAAAGGGGAATGTGCATCCTGTAGTGTGTTCTTCTAGTTGTCAAAAGGGGTATTTCTTTCATATAGTCTTGAACACACACTAACCCCCTCCACAAACACTGAGCATTTATAGGATTCAAACCCCTATCTACCTATGTTGGGACACTTGAGATGGACGCATTAGCAGAGTGCGCTATTCGCATTACTGGGAAGCTTCCCTTCTCCTGCTGTACTTATAGGGTGCTGACATCATCTGTGTTTAGAAAGGGGAATGTGCATCCTGTAGTGTGTTTTCCCAGTTGCCAAAAGGGACATTTCCCTCTCACAGCCTTTCACACACACAAACCCCACTCACCCACCCACAGAGCATTTGCAGGATTCAAACCCCTACCTAACTATATTGTGACACTTGAGGGAGACGCATTAGCAAAGCACACTATCCAAATTACGGGGCATCTGTTCTGCACCTGCAGTATTTATAGGGTGCTGACATCTTTATTTCTACAGAGGTATGTACATGTAGTACTACCTGTCAGGTGGGGGATAGCATATATATGCATTTGCAGCCACCTTCGTCAGGGTCAGATATGCACATCGCCTGGCAGGTTATATTCTATACCATGCTTTGTGACCACAGAACCTGTAACACACAACACAATCAGTCCAGAACACCACACCCACATCCAGGACACATACTTAGCTTCCCTGGGAACAGTGCCGGGATATGCAGGTGTTCACATACACCATTCCAGTTGTTAACATCAGGTACAGGCATATTGTGTGTGAGAACTACTCAGGCCTCTACCACTTTACCCTACAGCCACCACAATTTGTGGGTCCATGTGCTATGGCAGAACCACACACCACAGCCACATGGGGGAATACATATTGCACCTGTCCATCTGCAACGTGGGTACTCACTGTTCCACACCAAGGTAGACCACCATTGTTGATATCTGACCATACCCACCTTTCCCTGGACATCCATATCCCATCTCCACCCCCAGGCAAGGTTGTCACTGCACACAAACTGTATTTAGCACAAGCAGACTCTACACTTGTGAAGACTGGGGTGGGCGACTTCAGAGGACCCATGCTGGGGGACTATACTAGCCACTCAGCATAATCCTTGACAATTGCATTCTATGAGCATGTGTACGGTTTGCATTGATCATGCTATCCCACATATACCCATGACTGCTCCACAACAAGACACCTGTCAGCTGTACACCAGCCATATATGCGCCGTACAACAGACAGAGTGAGCTAATACATTGCAGAGCTGTAGCCCACAGAGGGAGGACACCTGTGAACAGTTCCGGCACGGCACTTCATTCACACATAATCATTACAACACAGTGTTGACAGTGGAATTGTCCAGAGAATGCAGATAGGGCTCCGCTCAGTCTGTTATTGACGGACACCTACTGTCAGAGATCCTCAGCAACCCTCTCCCAGCACACTCCGACAACATGGCTGTGGCTTAGCACATTCAATCCCTGAGACCTCTACGGTGCCCCTGCTTCACAGAGGCACAGCTCACTAACCTCACATGTTGCCTTCTGTGACCTACTTTACAGTGGCACAGTAGCCTACTGTACTGGGGATGCAGATGCCAAGCACACTCTGGCTGAGCTGTCATTCCCTAGGGCCACAAGCCTAGTATTGATCTCTACACCCATATGTTCAATTGTCGGATGCACAATATTTGTTGCGCTGTTCTACTGTTTGCAGGTCTTTATTGCCATAGCATTCCCTGTTCCTATGACCAACTTGTGTATCTGTGGAAGATGTTTGCATATGACGGCGATCCACTATATCACTTATGTCTCTGTAGTCATTTACTGTGTGCACTGGGCAGATTGCTGTGTTGTGGTTGGTTCCTGGACTGACACGTACAAATAACAGATATTTGTGGCCAACTGCTAAACGGAGATATGCCCTAAATGTGTGAGCATCCCCAGTTCAGCCTTTCCATGGCATGTTGTCTGACATATGCCTCATTTATCAAAGTGTGTGAGCATGCCCAGTGTGAGCTTTCCACATGTTGCACTCTGAAGTCCACCACATATTTGGGTGTGTGTGAACTTCAACAATATCTCACGTTTATGGTTGTGTGTTGGGTGTCATGTTGAGTAGTAACTGGCCAACTGCTTCGTGTCTGCCACAACAGGGATTATACTGTGCCTGCAGGGATTGCATGGGATACTTTGCAGACAGTTCTCAACATACTTTCATAATGACCTAACACTGTAGTACCGTATAGTGTACTGGTTCAGTACTTTCACTGTGGTGGACAGTATCCTGGGCTTTAGTCCTATGACTGCTTGACATCTTCATAGTGAGCACAACAGACTGTGTAGGGGCCAGTTGTGCACATATGACCATGTTGCATTATGTTCAGATATGGACTACCTACACCAGGCTCGTCCAACATTGCTAGTGTATTCCACACATGGGTGGACATTGGCAAACACTAGCGATGTTCCCTAGGCCATTTCTGATGCTAGTCACAGGATGTGTTTGTCCTTCGACACACATTGTAACTGGAGTTTGCCATGATATATGTCATGGTTAGTATACTGTGCCTCCGTCTACCTCTGACATAACAGTGATACCCAGGGTTAGCCTACCATCTCCCATCGACTCATCAGGATTTCTCTTGAGGAGTGTCGATATGTGACTCTCTGGCTGACCTGTACCAGGAGTTTACTGAAGAGTGGGGGTGCATTCTGTGTTATGGATCATTCTGTATAGCTTGTCCTATGTATGTCAGTGCTGGGGTTCAGGTCTCTCATGTGCATAGCTCACTGCCATTCAGATTGTACAAGGTGCAGCATGTTCATTGATTCCAGGTTGGACATGGCTTCATACATCAGGCACAGCTTGCCTGTAGCTGGGCAGTATGGCAGTGTGTGGGGCTGCAGTTTGTTTACTCAGGCAACACATGGCATCTGTTCATGCTCTTTGCTACTCCTGGTGGGCTACTGTTGTGGACTTTACAGTTGATGGAGGTGTCTGCTGCGGTATATCCCACAGGGGCTATTGTAGTCAATTGTGACGCTGATGGAGGATGACTGCAGAGCCACAGAGACTTCCCCTTATCTACATCTACCAACCTTCATGTTTTGGTGGGTATATAGTATATGTTTCTGTGAACACTACAGCCACATGTTTGTCCAGTGCAGGATATCTATCACCTTTTGTACCCAGGTCTCACATTACATGTTAGGTACGTCATGGGTTAACACCTGTGTGGTAATTTGTGGGCACTTACTGTATATCCACGGTGGTTGTCTATACACAGTTCTGCAATTAGCTTGCTGACATGGCTATGGCTCCAGTTGTCTGTTTGTAGGTGTCCCTTTTGTGGGTTGCTTGTGTCAGCTGGGGGTCGGATATGGTGGGCTGTTTGTACTCCTCTGCATACATGTTCAGTCACAGTCCTTCCATGTTGGCCTATACCTCTGGGACATATATACAGAATGGGGGGGGGCAAGACCAGGCCTTGTGGGATGCCACTCATATCTGCTTTGTAGTCTGACATGGATGCGGCATGTCTGACCATGTCAGTTCTGTCCTTGGTCTGGTTTGCAACCCCTCTACTGACATAGGGGTATATATTTAAGCTGGTGAACATATCCATACTAAACTCGTACTTTATTGTCTAGAATCATGTGCACGGTCCAGCTACGCTGTGTGGACCACATTGCCCTCATCAATTACCTTAATGACTGCTTCAAATGGGTCAAACATGTTTAGGGCCAGGATCTGCAGTTATGACAGCCGCACTGTGTAGGGTCCAGTAGGTCCACAATAGCCTTCTGTCTGCGGTACATACTGATCCTTTCCATAGCTGTGCAGAACAAGCTTGTCAGGATCCTGGGGTGGTAGTTTGCAGTATCCATTCAGGCAACACCTTTGTTGTGATGGACCACTGTTGTTGTACACTGCTCTTTGGGTACATATCCTGTGGTAAGGCTGACATTGGGCAGTAGTGTGATTTGGCATTCCATTATTCTTGGAGTCCATGTTGGCCTCAGCCCAGGACACCATCACATACCTTTGCTGCTGTGTGTTCTGCTTTGCAGATGATGGCTGTTACCTCAGCATCTGCAATGTCAGGGGACCATCAGTCTGCTGGGATAAGTATTTTGCACTCTGGGGGGGGTGTGTTTGCACTGCACCTGACAGGTTGTATGTTAGCAATATGTGTGTGTGTTTGGTATGTTGTTTGTAATATCTGTGTGATTCAGAGCATATCTGTGGATGCCCAACATGGTTCCTACCATCAGTTGGGTAAGCCTTGTGATTATCCTTAGTGTCCTGTACATTTTGTATCTTCATAGGTTCATGGGTTCATACTAGGCTATACACCCTAGGCCATTAGTAAGCCTAGCCAGAGTGTGTGTGTCTTCCGCCACCCCTTGCTATGTTCTATTATGGCCATTTATGAATTTCTTCACTGTGCCTCTGTCTGGTCATGACACAGTGAAGACCACCAGTATACATGTACGATCATCCATCCACTTGGCAATATTCCTGTTGAGGGGTGTCAGTGAGGGGCTCTGCCTAACATGGATTGGGATCCTGTTTCTGGGTGTGGGGAGCCTCTGGGTTATGTATCTGTCCCTCCAGCACATCTTATTTCATTATGTGTTGAGGCTGACATCTGTCACTCTCACAGCTTCAATGGCTTTGATTTCCTGTGGTGGAGCATGTCCATTACTCCTGTGTTGTACATGGCCTTGTACAACAGACATACAATGCCTCTGTGTAGGCAGTCTGTGACTGCATTCAGCTGGGGAGTCTACAGCCAGGCAGCATATGGCATATATTTCACACCCTTTATCCTGTTGGTGGGGTAACTATGAGGTCTTCCGAACAGCTGCAGGTGTCACATACGGTACATCCCATATGAGTCATTGTACTAGATTATGGGTCTGATAAGGGAACAGTACAGCAGCACAGTGACCTCTGTTGATGTAGATTTGAATCCTTTCATGATACGGTGTCCAATATCGACAATCTTCCTAGCCACATTGGCATTGTGAGTGTCACATGACAGATTACTGTCGACTTGTGTCCCTAGGTCCCTGATTACTCCTTCCATACATAATGGTTTGCCACCTATGTGGTAATTTGTGTGTATCTTGTCTGGTATTTGGTGGGACATTCATACTGTCCAGTGTCTTCAGGATGTCTGGGTGGAGTTCTTGTGTGTGAGAGTGTGGTCTGTCACATGCTACAGACTGTACAGCAGTTTGGACTACACTTAGGTGCACATGGGTGGTCTCCGCTGCTTTGTGCATTGTCAGTTACCTGGCCATATGGGTGTCTGTGCTGCATATGGATACTCCCCCTCCTTTGACGTTTTGGTGCGGGTGTTGGGGCCATAACACATGATATGTGGTATAACCTAGTAGTGCTGGTGTGATATCACTAGGCTTGCAGCAGGCTTCTGTCACTGTACAGACATCGATGTTCTCCACAATGGGAAGTGGCTCAGGGGCATACATATTACAGTTTACACATCTGGCATTGGTCAGCATTACCCTTATGTTTCCTACCACTTATGTTTTCTAGGGTGGTGGGTAGTCTTTTTGGCCTTGCCTACATACGGCTCTATGGAGGCGGCAAAGGCCTTATCCAGTATCCAGATGCACAGGGGTAACAGGTGCAAGTCATCCCTGGAACAGCAGCATGGCTTGTCATGCTTGACATCTCAAGCAGACAGACATTAGACCCTCTTGGACTGACAGCTGTAACTGTGCCAGCTGTTAAACATGATCATTCTGTGTTTGTACTGTGGCATCATTCTTGGTGAGGGTTGGATGCTGCAAACAGCCAGTGTCATACCGACCTGGGGTACATACTCAGAGGGATCATCCATGTCTCTTTTCATGTTGACCAGGGAGGTACATCTCAGGTCATTCACACCAGCATGGACATTGAGTGCATCATATTTCTGTTTGCTTTGGGGTGACCTACATACTTGTGTTATGTGGCATTTTGTGGCAGCCTACAGGCAGCTTACTCTACCCTTTCCCTTGTTCAGTCTGGTGAGTGGGACAGCAGTGTGTCTGCCTATACAGACACCTATTACAACTGTATAAGGCATGTTGTTTCTCCTTCTGGCCTGTGACTGTTTGGCACACCAGCTTTGCATACTATTCGTTGCATGTGCTATGTTTGAAGGTTGTGGTTGCTTGTGATCTGCTTTGGAGGCTTCTGTTGGTGTGGTGTGTTTGTAATTAAGGCCTCCGGGAATATTTGTCTGTGTTTATGTGTTCGGTTTACAGTTCTGGTAGGTCTATGTGGGACTGGGTTTGTGGTGTATATGGTTACCTTCTCCTCCTGACTAGTTTTGACAGTACTGAGTTGGTGGAGCTCAACCTCTGGTTTGGATACATGGTTGCATCTATCACATATATTTGTATTTATTGGGGGGTGTTGTGGTTGTCTGTGTACTTGGGACAGGTGTCACATTGCCTCTGGATTCACAGATTCTACTTGTTGTGGCTGGACTTAGTGGATTGTATGTGTGGACATATGTTATTGCCATATTACTGGTCAGTGATTACTTCCCTTTTTATGTTTGCTCTATCATGTGGTAGCTTCCTCATTCTCTTGCATGGTTTGGTAATGGCTGGAGTCCAGCATGCTAGATGCCTGCGTGTATGGCATTGTGTGTTGTTGTTATTTGTGATTGCATACTCCAAGCATTCCTCGCTGTGTTCATGGAATGCCTGTATAACATGTTCTATGGTGTGTCCCAGATTCTGCACTTGCACAGGGCCTTTCGTGGATTCAACATCAGTTTGGAGGGCTGCAGCCTATGCTTTACACATGTTTTTCACTGTGGTATTCTGGCCAGGGACTGGGGTCGGGATGTGTATATCCAGTGTGATTACTCTATGGTCTGGTCTTACCGGTGAGGGATACACTTCTCATCTTGCCATCCAGTACACATGTTGCTGATTATCACATCCAGTATGCTTACCCCTCTTGCGGGAGTGGTACATTGTTCCTGGGCATTTTGGTTTATGGATTCTGGGAACTTTTCTCCTACTGTGTTGGTGCTAGTATAATGCTCCCGGTGTATGTCTGGGTATTTTCAGTCAAGCAATATAATGTGGTTTGGGGGGCTTGATATATTCATGTATTCCAACACAGGCCAGGTTCAGTTCCTGGTATTAGGACAGTAGTCTGCAGCAGGCTATATACTGGGAGGTGGTTTTAGCCATTGGTATTTGACCATGGCTAATCCATGCGGCTTCTTGTTGTGGTACCAGCATGGGGGTGTGGTTATCCTTGACATTTATTGCTAGTCACCCTCCTTTTGTAGCTTGTTCCATGTTTTGCAGCTGTACAGCACAGTATGAGGTGTGACCTGGTAGTGTTAGGGTGCTGATGTGAGCCTTGACCCAGTTCTCTATTATAGGACTGGTATCTACATTCTCCATACTGTGTGCGTTTACACTGCACACATCTTGCTCTTTAGACTTCTGGCATTGGGTAGCATTACATCTAGGTTCCTATCCCTTGTGGAACCTATGAAGGTGGGTTTGTGTTTTGAAACTTACCTATTCAGGGCATGCTGTGGGTACTGACAGCCTTTGCCAGTATCCATGGGGCATGGCATGATAGGTGCACGCCACCCCTAGCAGGTGGTGCATCATGTCATGCTCCGCATGTCTTCCCAGCCTGAGACACATTGGCTCCCCTTTGACTAACTGCATTACTTCAGCCAGTTATTGCACTTGATCATCCCATCGTCATTTTGTGGCTTCATGCTTGGTGAGGGTGGATGTTAGTCAGGGTGCTCAGGTGTGCATATAGTACATGGTGTTACATTACTAACACATGGCATTCATGCCTCAGGTGGTGCTGCAGGGCTGCCTCTGTCGGATGCACATATTACACTTCCCTGTGCATGTTTGTGAGCAGGTCATGTCATTTTAGGCATCCATGTTATTATTTGAGTGAGTCAGAGGGGGTATCATTCCCAGGGTTCCTACTGATCCAGTGTATGTGCTATGCGTTGCCTCTTTGCCAAGGCCAGGGCATACTGGGCACGCCTCCTTCTGCCTACTGGGGCAGGCTCAGGTTGTTCCTCCTCCGAGTCACGCTCTACCTGTGATGGCCTTGGCAATGGTGGGGGGCTGTTTGGCTCATCCCTATGCTGGTCCTGCTGCAGCTGTTTTCGCAAGATCATATTATGTAGCATAGCACATACCATGACAATTTGGGTACATGCAGTTGGTGTACTGCAAGGCTCCACCAGATGTGTCCAGACACCGGAACCATGACTTGAGCAGCCCAAACACACGCTCTATTACATTACGTGTTTGTGCGTGTGCCTCATTATGGCGTTCCTGTTCAGGTGTGTGTACGTTTCTGATGGGTGTCATCAGTCATGGCTCCAGTGCATAACCTGCATCCCCCACTAGGTGTCCATGTGGGATGTCCCCATTGGCAAATGTCTGGTACAGCTGCGTCAAATGCCAGATGTGGGAATCGTGGTAACTCCCAGGGCAGCCAGCACACACATTCATTATTATGCCCTGGGCATCACACCTGACCTGGCAGTTGATGGAGGGGAAGCCCTTGCGGTTAATGTAGGCCCTTCCCCGCTCACCGGCTGGTGCTTTGATGCGTATGTGCGTGCAGTCTATTGCACCCACTAACTCAGGGTATTCCACTATTTGCTGGAAGAGACGCATATTGCTGGCCAATATCTCATGGGCATTGGGGAAATATACATGATCACCGACATGTGCTGACATGGCATCCAGGAACTGGTGCAGTACCCTGGAGGCTGATGCCTGTGATATCCCCATCATATCGCCAGTTGGTCTCTGGAAGGTACCTGTTGCTAGTATTCTTAGGCCAACACATACCTTGCTTTCCACTGGGATGGGTTCCCCTCTGTTGGTTCTGTGTGTGAGGCGTGGCCTGCACATCTCAACAATTTGCTGCAGGAGCTCTCTGTCCACTCTATAGCGCTCTACTATCTCCAGCTCATGTAACCCGTGGTAGGTGACCCTGGGCCTGCACACTCTTCTCCGTCTCCTCACTGTGGGTTGTCTGGCACCATCTGCATTGTCACCACCCTCAGCAAGTCGCCTATGTCTCATTATGACAGCTATGGCAGCCCCTAACATTTCTGCTCTGAGTGAAGCTTTTTCAGTTTTCACTTCTATTAGCTTACTCCTGTCTTGCAGTGTCTCTTAAGAGAAACATCCTGCACAACTGTTTTCAGTGTTTTAAGTGCTGGGCTACTGTTCTGCCTGTGTAATTGCCTGCTTCTAATTGTTATCACCTTCTAGCTTCAGCAGTTATCCCTGCTAGCTTCCTATTAATTCTGTTGCTTCCTTTTTCCTTTCTGTTTCCTCAGGGGGGAGCAACGTGCATACCAGCAGAAACACGCTCACAGTGGCTTACACGCGTGTACACGTGCTTACACGGTTCAGAATCTACTTATTCGGGTTAAAACGCACGCACACCCGCGCAAACACTGTTACACATCTGCCAACAGCCTCCAACATGCTCAGCCTGCCCTACACGTGCGCACGCCAGCGCAAATAGTGTTAAACATCTCCCAACAAGCTCCCACATGCTCAGTCTGCCTTACACGTGCGCACACTGTCCTACTCGCACTTCATGGCGTGCACACGTGCGCATGCACACCCAGCAAGAAACTTTGGTGTAAGTAACAGTGTACACCTTCCATTTCTTGACTTTCCCTGACTTATCTAGTGGCACACCTCTTTCCATGATCTGTGTCTGTCATCTGTCATGTTACACTGACCTCCAATGAACTGCATTTCTTTCTACCATTCCCCCCTGTGATGTCACCTATCTCCTACTCTATTCCTCCCCTTATGTATCTCTTACACTACTCAGACTGTGCTCATTTGCTATGTGACTGTGAGAGTCAGTATCCTAACCCTCATTTACATGAGATTGCCTACTAATGCTTAGTTACATGTCTTAGACTCAGCTTCCCCCCTTAGCAACCACTACACGGTGGCCATGTTGTTTTTGGTCTGCTGGTCCCTGCATTGTCATTCAATGTATTGCATGAAACCCACATTTGTGGGTTTATAATCTTCTTTTTTATGGTTTTATACAGCGCAGCCCGTTTGCGCGGGGCTGCACTGGGTTTAAACATCGGCGATCGCCGAAAAAAAAAAATTATATTTTTAATATTTTTGCATCGGGTTACCTTGCCAATGGCCACATATTTGGCCATTGGCATGCTGCCTGAGACATATGCACCCCTTTTTTTGGAGCTGACATGGCTCCGTTGTGGAATTTGCAGAAACGTACTCAGTTGTCAACTGAGTACATTTCTGCAGCTAAAACGTCTCTTACACGGACTGGTTTCTGCTTCGTGGATCGCTAATATACCTCATTTGCATACCTTTTGGCTGCAAGTGAGGTATTTAGCATATCCACGCCCAGTCCGTGTAAGAGACGTTTTAGCTGGTCTCTTACACGGAGTTTAGGGCTGTTCCTGGATCGCGAGGCTTGCATGGAGTGTTGCACGTCTCTTACACTCCGTGCAAGCCTTCGTGAATCCTGCCCATGGTCTCGGCCATATGAATTTTGACATTTTAAAACTTCATACCACACAAAAAATAAAATCAAACCAAATAAGAAAAGTATAAAAAAGGATCCAGGCCTCCGTTTAAGTCAAAATGGTCTTTTATAACAAACACAGATGAGCGCTTTCGTCAAATAACAAGACTTCTTCAGATAAATATACAAGTGCTACTCATTACTTATATACCTTTGTATAAATACATACTAATTAGTATTTAAAGAGACCACATATATATAAAAAATGTACCACACATAACTATGCTCATTAATTAAATCAGAACATATAAAATACGTACTGTACATACTGGAATAGCTAGGTTCATAGGTTCATAGGTTTATACTAGGCTATCTGCCCTAAGGCATTTATAAGCCTAGCCCAAATTTTTGTGGCTTACGCCACCCCTTATATGAAAAAATACTGTGCCCATTAGTTTGTTGTGCCTCTGTCCAGCAGTGACACAGAGATGATTCCCGGGTTATATTTAAACATAAAAAATTTTCAAGGTGTACCAAAATTTAATCAACAAAAGTATTATAAAAATGTGTGAAAAATAAAAAAAAATGTATTGCAAATTATTTTATGAATGTGTATATTCAACTCTATTGTGCTGCAACAAGTCAAATATCTTCTGCTTTGGCTATTAAAACTGGTTTGATTGTTACATATTCATTTAGGCCAGGTGAAATAAAAGATTTTAACCTAAGCTGCCATTTTAATTCTGTATTCAACAAAGCATTTGTAATATCCTCACCTTTAAAAATGTGTTCTACAATAATATCTATAATTCCAAATTTAAAACCATTAAAGGAAGGGCATAATAGAGAATGCTTAAACAAGGCACTGGTCTCTTTTCTAGTTCTTATATCATACTGATGCTCATACATTCTATCTTTAAGTGCTCTCTCCATTTTTCCTATATAGAATGCATGGCATCCTCCACACATGGCCATGTACACTATCATCCTGGTTTTACAATTGCCCTTACAAAATCTAACTACACTATTCAAACCATTGTTCAACCTAACGCATTCTTCCTTAATAATTAAATAACATAAACTACAATTACCACACAAAGTGGTAGCTTTGTGAATTGTACTTACTTTGTCAACCTGTTCAAACATTCTTTTAACATTTTTACCTGTTTTGTAGGTAAACAAAGGTTTAGACCCTACCACATCATATAAATCTTTATTAATTTTAAGTGTATTCCAGTTGACTCTAACTATATTTGTGAATAATTCGGAAAACATGTTGTATTCCATAACACAAGCCCCATAGAATTTTTTTTCCTTCCATATTCTTTTCAGTAGTCTTAGATAAAGTTTGCCCTAACAAAGCCTTATATTTAATCCCCCACCCCTTATATACTTCCTATAATACTTCCTTTACCATATCTACAGGATACCCCCTTTCCAAAAATATTTTTCCTAAAAAAATCAACTCACCAATCAAGTCACTAAACTCAGTGGTCATTCTTGCTACTCTTACAGCTTGACCTTTAATAAGTCTTCTTTTTTGTAGCTGAGGATGATGGCTGGTGTAGTGCAGATAACTATTGCACCAAGTGTTTTTACGATACATTTTGGAATCCATGGGGTACTTTAATAATTGTAGTATCAAGATAATTGATACTTACATCATTTCATGTATGTGTAAAAGTAAGAAAGGGGGTACAATTGTTAAGGTAATCCATGAAGATCCCCAGGGTATCCTTTCTTCCTTTCCACAATATAAAAATATTGTTGAGGAATGTCAAGTATAACCTAATGTTTTTATAGAAAGGACTATGGAACACATACCTGTTTTCCCATTCTGATAATACTAAGTTAGCATATACGGGGGTACAAGCTGCCCCCATTGCTTCTCCGCTCACTTGTTGGTAATACTCACCCTGGAAATTTATATAGTTATGGTCCAATATTACCTCCATAAGTTCTAAAATTAAAGAAACTTGATCCTTGGAAAGGGTAGAATACTTGTGAAGACTCACTAAAGTATTCATGTCCTTCAATTCTAGGTATGCATGTAAAAAGATCTTTGACATCTATAGTGAGAAAACTACAACTTTCACTCCACGTATCATTCATTAGTTTACTTAAGAATTCCCAAGAATCTTTTATAAGATGTGCAGATTTTGCCACTATTTCTTTAGTGCCATGATCAACATAAACTGCTAGGGGGTGGGTTTTTGAGTTTTTAGCTGACAAGATTGGTCTGAAAGGTGGATCTCTGATAGACTTGTGAATTGTGGGCACGCCAAAAATATTTGGAATAGTGGGGTAGGTAGTACTAGGTAATAATAATAATAATAATAATAATAATAATAATAATAATAATAATAATAATAATAGTAATAGGTGGTCTTAAAAATGATATGTTTTACTGTCTATCCTATTTTCCAAAACATATTCATGCTATACTTATTTGGTTTTTAGAAACTGGGGAATATGTAGAGGTATCAAGTAAAATATCCATAATGGCATTGTTGTATTCCTCAATAGCAAATAATACAACCCCCCCCCTTATCAGGTTTCATAATACGGAAGGTTCCTTGACGTTGCAAATCATGTAATAGGTTCAATTCCTCTGTGGTTAAATTAGAATGTCCTGCCTTCCATCTGTTTCTTGTATATTCTTCATAAATTTCTTCTGTGACTATTTTTTCAAACACTAATAAACCTGGGTGGAGAGGCGGGTTATAAGTACTACTTCTCAGAAGCTCAGACTGGCCACTAAAGTTGTTATCTCTTTTATTAAACAGAATGTTTAAATTCAACTTTCTAAGATAAAGTTTGAAATCTATTAAAAGATTAGCTATATCCCCATATTCTAACTCAACAAACTTAAATCCCTTAGAAAAAAGAATGAAATTTTGCTTAGTCAAAATCGTTGATATACAATTGAAAAATTTAAAACCCCTGTATTTACTAATGATGCCATCTGTATTATCCACTAGTTTTATTTCACCTTCTTCGCTACCTTCTTCCACCCATAACTCATCCCATATGCTTCGGGTGGATGGCCTGGGTCTGAGGGGTATCTGATCTTGTTTGCTAATCGCTCTGACCTTCTTGGTGCTAAAAAATTTTCATTCTGTTCATGAAAAGAGTCCAATTCATCTAAAGGCCTGTGAACTGTTGTTTCCCCTGTTATATGCCTTTCATCTGCAAAAACCCTATCTTTTACATACTTTATGTCTCTACCATCCATATAGTTCTAGTTACGATGTAACTTCCCAGAAACTTTGTTATTAAAATTCTTAAACAGGCCTGGGTCGGCCTTGCCTCCCCATACTGTTGTTTGTCCCGCACAAACTAAACCCTTTTATATATATATATATATATATATATATATATTTATGTCCCTCAGTGGTGGTGCTACAGTAGGGTTGTTGCCTCGCAGTAAGATGCTGTCCGGCTCGATTCTCAGCTAGAGCGTCTTCTGCATGGAGACATGCATGAATGGGCATACCTCCATTGAGGGTTGTGCATCAGAGCTGGTAACTCGGTATGTAAAAATCAACTACCAATCATTAGCGGACCGGAGTTCCGCAGTGGCAACCCCTAACCGGGAAAAGCCGAAAGACACAAACAAATATATATTTATGTATGTGTGCATTTAAATGTTTTGCACATATACATGTGTGCATACACATATAAATGCTCTCACACAAATGCATACACAGACACACACACACACACACGCTCTCTGTCTTTCACATGTGATTACTTTAATGTATATATAATGCAACATGATTTCATGTACCGAGTGGTTATTTAACCAACTGTTCTTCTTTCTGAAAAAAAGCAGTAATTTTGAATATTTTCCAAAAAGTTTACTTTAGTTTGTTGTTTTGGTTTTATTTATCTTTTAGTCACTTTTAATTGTATTTGCTACTTTTCAAATACCTGATCATTACCATCATCTCATCGAGCATATAAGACCTGGCAAGAACTGCACACCAATAACAAATATTACTTTTAAAGTGATTGTGACTAATAGTGGCATATCTATTGTGACATCCCTACATCATTTTACTCTGTTAGTTTATTCTTCTGAAATGCTTATCATGCCTTGCTTTAATCCTATCACGTGTGAAATAGCTCAGAAAAAAATTAATACATAGCATCACTTTTACTTCCTTGTGGGGACAGCTAGTAGAATATGAACAAAGGTGAGAAAGAGAGAATGAGAGAAATGATGATTTTCTGGCAAGCTAGTTTATCCAATGCTTAGAGTTTAGGGATGAAAAATGTGGCTGATTACAAAAACAAGTGTATGACAAAGCAAAGCCAGCACTGTACAGCTGATAAGCACATGGGCAGATAAAACAAATTATATAAACATATCTTACTCAGCTTAGAAAGATGGGAGTCAGATTAGTTTCCATTACAGCTGAAAGAGCAAATATAGGAATACCGTAAATTATTTTTTTTGCAAGGGCCAAGCCCCCCTGCACCCCATTTGGGGGGTTGTACCATCAAATCAAATCAAATCAAATCTCCTGCCACTTTCTCTTTCCCCACTGAATGCTGATCTCAAGCGACTGATCAAGCACACATAGACAAAAGTTACTGTAATAGCTCTCCATTTACAATCCATCTGACTAAAATGTAAATTTTTTACTATTGCCAGCTAAATAATACCCCCAGGCCAAAAAAAAAACATACACAAATGATCATGTTTTTAATGTTTTTAAGCACTCTTTGTGTTTGTGTGATAACATCAGTCACTGAAGTGTTATTGTTATTTTAGGGGTAAGCTGTGGTAAACAGATATCAGACCATTTTTACTAAATGTGCTGAAGACCTTTAGGTACCTGTCTAATGTAATTTTTAAAGAAACTTTTATCTGTAGTGATACATTCCTCAAAAGCTTTTTTAGTTTTTGTTTTTGAATTTTTTTGAATTTTGGCAGCCTTGGCATGTAAATGTCTTCTCTACCATTAGTAGTTAACTTTTTGGTGTAGTGTGTTTGTTGCATCTCTGATGGCAGTTTAGACTCATGTACAAAGTACCTTTTCATTTTACTCAATGGAAAGCCTATGATATTTTCATCTTATCAGAGTTACATAAAATGCAATTGAATTCTTCCCCAAGTGGCTTGCTATGGCAATAGAATTCAAACTTTAGCATACGAATTTCTAGCTTTTGAGTTATTCCTGCAAAATACTGGAAAAGGTGATTAATTTATGTTACTTTCTGAGATGTACCAAAAGATGGCTGTTTTCTGAGCTTATAAGTTTTAGTGTTTTGAGAAGTTGTGAAAATAAGACTGCACCCACACAGAAAAAAGAGCAATACTGTGATGCAGAAAGAAAACTAAATTTTAGAATTGGAAATTAATTACTGTATGTCTGACTATATCAGAAAATATTTTTTTTTCCTGTAGCAGAATATAATATAGGATAGCAGATGTTGCAAAGTATGACCATTTTATAGAAAACTTCTAGTTATGTCAGAAAATCCAGTTATCAAAGGAGCAGAAGGCAAACGAGTTTTGAAAGGTACTGAAAAGTACATTAGAAGGATTTTATTTTCTGCTGTACAGCATGTGTGAATTTTAATTGGCCACTGAGGGACAGTTCAGAAGTACTGCCCAAAATACTCTCTGGCTGTTATTTTATATTAAGACATAAAAGACAGTCATTCAGATCTGCTGAGGTTTGATGTTCTAGGGATTCATTTGCTTGATGATTGCTGTGTGTTTCTATTGGCTGTGGGCATACTCTTGCTTTATTTTCTGGCGTACTGAGCAGTCTAGCACTTGTTTGCATTGAGTTGCTTGGCTTCACATTATTGAACCCGATTTTAATGAAAGAGAGCTGTGGTCTTCACATTAGAGAATAACTAATCTAGCTGCAGTAGTACTCTCATCCTCACTATATAGTAGGAAATGTGCACATTTACTTACCACCTTTTGTCAAGGGACCAAAGAGTTGGCTATAACAACTTCAGGGAATACCTTTATTTCTGCGATTTAAGCAGGCTTAATTTTTCTTTTCAGTTTGCTAGGTCATTACTTACTACAGTGTTTTGGACATTTATCTACTACATCTTTATCAGATTGCCCTGTTGTATTACTTGTGGCTTTCATGTCTGCATCATACAACCATATACATAGTAAATAGTATCGTTCTTTATTTGTGGCATCAGTGCCTGCATTGCCCAGCTTTAGTTAGTGTATTACACTGTCCTTGCATTACATTTGCACTATAAATAACATTTTTGATTGTGCTTTTTCATCATACTACACTGCTTCTTATTGTGCGCTCAAATATTTTTCATTGTGCTTTTACCTTAGTGCAGCTATACCACAAACTGAGTGTTTTTATCTCAGTATAGCTACACTACTAATTGTAACAGTTGTGCCTGCATTGCCCATCTGTAGTCTGATATAATACACTTTCGACATTTTGAAATTCCTATCTGTGTTATGTAGTATACTCTGGTTTGCCCTACAGTGTACTTACATCCTTATTGAATGCATTCAGTTTTTCTATGTGATATTTTCCTCCAATCATGCCTATGCTGTCTCGGTGGGCTGGACTCATCTATTCTGTTTTGTTGCCATTACAAAAGTTGTTGACACTACTGCACCACAGTGTGTTATGCATCATCTTTTGCCAGTCTGATAGGACTAGAAAACATGTTGCAGAACAATGACTATTTCATGCACACTGACGACCTTTTAGTGTTACCAGACATAGAATCCACTTGTGAGATGTGTAAGGACACACTCAAGACAGGTTACCATATTACCTACCACAGATGGTAGTACACAGGAACTATGACTCCATGGCAATCAAGCACAACCTCTATGCCCTGTGATTATGAGGTATTGAACGAATCACCCCCCCAGTGCCTCCTAGGCAGTGCACCACCAGACCAGGACTTCAGCATGGTACTCATACAGTACTTACTGCACACAACAACAACCACTGCTCTATCCCTTGACAAGAGGTGCCAGAGCTGTATGCCTAATCATCTGAAGCAAACAGAGCATACTGCCACACATACATGTGGCTCTAGAGTTAGACAAAGGGACACCCTACTCACCCAGGCTCAGCAGCAGATAAATTGACTCTAACCTGTCTTTCATTAGCCAGAATGTGTGATGTTATTGCTGCCACTAGATCACTGCATCCTCAGTATGCTTAATCATCAATTCCTGAACAAAAAAAAAATCTTGCCTTGAGTCTTTCGACAACTGAGCATATACACATGTTTAATAACTGAAATGTGGTTCCAGTATAATGGTAGCACTGCCTCTGCATCTAGATCCGGCACCTATAATTTGTGCAGATCCTTCATCAAGGAAGGAGGAGTATCCTGGACAGATTTATAGATATTAATAAGCAATCTCATCAACTCACGCTAAATCTAGATAAATAATGATCTTGAACACCAAACATCCTGCTGGTCACTAGACAAGTCCAGTTATCACATTACCAACTACAGAACCCCTTCAGTGTCTCCCACTCCCATGACACCTAGCTCAACAAATTGCGTTCCTGTGTATAGAACCTCAAACTATCATCCATAGGGATTTTTACTACCCATCCATAAATGAGCATATACCACACACAAATATGCACAATGATTCTTTAACTTTACCTTGACCACTTGTCACTATGTCATACTAGATGAGACAATCTCATTGATTTGTTCCTGACTAAACCAGCTCCAAACCTAAAATATTCATCTCCTTGAACAAATAAGACCATCATGTCATCACCTTTTGTAACAGCTTTCAAATTACAATTCCACTTTATCTTACTGTATTCTCGGACTACTCCAAGACAATACACTTACCACTGTTAGACAGCTTAAAGAAATCAATAGCTTGTCTCCACTATGGATCTCATAACAAAGCAGACTATTTACCAAGGACTTCTATGCCTAGCTCAACCTGTGCATTGAGTTATCTGGCCCAGTCTAGCAGAAGTGTGGAGTAGATTCTACGATAAAAAGAAAAGCCTTGTCATAATGAGGAATAAACTTACATCCTTAACTCTGCAAGTGAACTCACAAATGTCTGCAAGCAGCTCAGCTAGAAGGTTAAAACCAGTAATGTCAGTTATAAGCTGAATATTGCCAACCATAAGGTGTTCTTAACTCTATTTGGAATTTCAAAATAACAGTCAGTAATGGGTGCAGATGATCTCAATTAGCACCATATTCTTCAACCTTGAGGACATGACCAACATACTTGCTGAAAAATTTAGTTCTGTCTTCTCCCCATTCTCACTTTCTTGTATTCTACTTGCCACACATCCCTTTGTCCTCCTGAAATTCCCCTGAAAATATCGTATATGTTATTTCCAAAGCCAAACTACCCTGAAAATATCATACATATTATTTCCAAAGCCAAGAAGACCAGCCTTATGGGTTTGGAACACATACCAGTCCATCCACTTATCTGTACCAAACACAGTCGCACAGTTCATCTTGTAAACTTTCTCACTCTTAGCCCGTCCATGGTATATGTGCTTGAGGACTGGAGAATAACCATAGGTGTATCTCTACATGAGAGTGTTTCTAGCACTGACCCAGTGAACTTTAGACACATCAGTTTTGCCAACACTGTTTGTAAAGTAATGGAATGCATCATAGTGAAAATTATAAATAAAGACCCATCCAGGCTACAATCCATTCTAGTGAACCAGTTTAGCATTTTGAAAATTGGACATTTTCTACTAAAAACTTTGGATGACTTTGAGGAGGTAACTTCTGAACTGAATAATGCACATCTTGTCCTGGCTGAGGCTTTTAATACTGATCAACATACCAGTATTCCTTATAAGCTCATCTGCATACATATTAATCCCAACTTAGCCTGAAAGGTATATTCTTTGGAGTCATTGAATTTATTGTCCTCCATTACTCCTGCCTGTTCCAATCCATAATAGAATATTATGCCATCTTTGGCATGCTCCTGCTCAAGTGTATTGTACAATATGAGAAAACTGAAAGATTCCTAACCAAACATTCCCAAGTTTGATGACCTTGAGCTACACAGAATGTTTAAAACCTCTAATGCTATACTTTATTTCCTACAGATTCTTACCATTGTGATCTCTGTTTCATCTATAAGAAAAAAGAAGACCTAATCCTCTCATGCCTCTTACACTTTTAAAAAATCCAAAAATGTCAAACAGCTGCACTGTGGACCTAAACCTATAATTAAATATTAAGGGCAGGTTTTGGTTAATGTTTGAATATTAACAGACCTGTTTTAGGGATAAATATATCTCTCCTAAAGAAAGCCCCATGTATGGATTAAGCTCCTACTCTATTTCACCAAAAAATTGCTCCGTAACTCACTATAAAGACAACTTCAGTGGGACAATGTGGATCATTAAATTCTCCCCTAGACTGTTCTCTCAGGCCCTTATAAACAGAGAAAGTAATCAGTGAGGATTACACTACTAGTATCCTAAAGGTCTTGTAGATTAATTGGATAGAATAAACCTATAAACCTATTAATCTATGAACATACATGCTTATGCGTAAAATGAATGATATGTGGTATTGAATAGGGTAAAGAATAACTGTTAGCTAAACAAGTTTCTAATGGGTGAACTGACATACTGCATGACTCAATACACTCAATATAGGCTCCTTGTAGAGTCTACATGGAGTGTATCCATGTACATGGCCATAATGTGCTCTTGGCAATGAGCAATGCATATTAATGATGCATGGTGCGCCTAAATGAGGTTTTGTGGTGTGCCCTAGTGATGTTGGCCTCAAAACCTCGTAGAACAACACAGACAATTAATCTCTGTAGAGGAGAGCACCGACAGGCTGCCCCATCTATACAAAGCCATGAAATAAAATGGAGCAAAGGCTAAGAAATAGGGGCATATGGAAGTATTGCCCTTAGAAACATAGAGAGTTGTCCGACTAAACTGTTGTACATTAACATGCATCTTCTGAAGAGTATGAAGTCTAAAAAAAAAATGTATGTCATTATTTAGTGATTCCATTCCAAATAATTACAAAACCACAAATTTTATGAAGAACACTACAAAAATATAAGCCAAAACTCTGGTAAAAATGCCAGAACTAATATCTGTATAGTTTGGCTTTCCTCCTATTTTTTTTTAATTTTGCCATGTTTGCATGATGAGCCGCAGCATTTGGCTGTGCTTACCTCATTTGCTCAACGACCACCCATGTATCAGACATGACCCATACATCACAAATTAGAAGCCAGATGCCTTTAATTACTATTGCTCATCATTTCTGGGCATCACATAAATCCAATAAACAGGACTATGCTATGTGTATACCATCAACTTAACAATGAATACTAAGATACTTGACTACATGTAACAAATCCTGTAGTGACATGTGTCCAATGTTAGACTGGAGTTCAAGTAGTAAATCCTGTAGCGACCTGTGTCCAATGTTGGACTGGAGTGTAGATTACCCTGGGTTCTAGTACAGGGTATGCAAACTTTATTTATACTGTTGTGACATAGCAGCTTATACAAATAAAATGGTACTCTAACAAAATAACCGTGGAAGTACATTGGTAGAAAGTTATTTTATGAAACATTCAAAAAAGGTGCACTATGCTTAGCATTGTACAAACCGATGCACTTGTACTATTGTGTTTGTGGGATGGTAAGCAGCACACAGCTTTTTCAAATGTATCAAAATGTACACAGTGAGCTCTCAGTAAGCACAATTGTTGGGAAAACAAGATATTTAAAGGTGAATTGGCAGGAATTACACTTTAGACATTGAGCTTGAGCTTGTCTAGCTATGGCAGGTGTAGGAGAAGGTGTGCGATTCAGAGCACAGTGCTGGGCTATCTAGGAAGCCAGGGTCTTTATTGGGCTCCTGGTTAAAGATCATGGGCCCCAGCTGATGCAGGAAAACTATACTGGCTCACAATATAAATCTGAAGCCTGGGATAGTTTGGAAAGGACTCTTACCAGTGTGACCTGTATCCCGTGCACTAGGGAAAAATATCATCACCATTATGATGACCTCCACCGGAGAAAGAGGGATAATGTTGATCTCTGGATCAGGGAGTGTCAGGCAAGGAACACCCAGAGATGTGTATACATGATTTACATCTATTATTTATAAATATTCAAGCTGAATATGGTAAAAACTGGTATTCATAATGCTTTTTTCTTTTTCCCTTTTTCCACAGCTGCAGAACAGAGGGCCACGGATGTGAGGTCCCATGGGAGGCGACTGGCCAGAATGCGAGAAGCACATGGTAAGTAAGTATAATTAAAGTGCTGTTATTGCAGCCTTAACAGTTATAGATGGACTAGTTGCTGTAGCATACAGTTATATGAACTTGGGAGTGCATATGTGAACTGTAAAAGCAAGTATGCATGCATTACTATGTAGCATAGCTTTCAACTGGACTTATTTCTGCTGAATACCCAGATTTAAGAATCACGGTTTTGGTCTGTTCATTATAAGATTCATGGTTGTCTGCCAAGTAATTTTTATTGAAGTCAATAAATAATGAGTGTCAAAATGTATGTTAACACAAATCCTGTGCAACTATCCATATGTGTAGGAGCAATATTTGAAATATGTTCCTAGTTATGGGTCATTGTACATCCATTATTTAATGATCTGTCAAGATATGCTGCTCTAAAAGGTAGAGATGCATGGTCTGTAACACAAAATAACAGATGTACATTCTCAGATAACAGTGAATATGAATCTATAAAGTTTACAAGGAGAGAGTGCTTACATTATGTTGCATTCCAAAGGAAAAGTACAGTATTACAGCAGTCACTGCTTGTGGGTTCTAATATCATTCTCCCCAAATTTAATACTCAGCTTTTTAAAATACTGTTTTCACTTGTCAACAATAAAAAATATAGTACTGTTATGTAATCATCATTATAGCATTTGAAAGGCATACCTCTACAGCTGTGGGTTGAATGCCCTGCTATCAAGTGTAATCACTCTACATGTATTCCAAGTAATAAAAAAATTTCTTAGCAGTTGTTATTGTTAACAGAAGAATGTAACCAAATAGAAAAAATTAATTGCAGAAGGCATTTATTATCTGTGAAGTTACTAATGTTCCTCTTTTTCTCTCACGTCACCCCTTCTCTTCTTTTGTTAAATTATGGATTTCTTATTGTTATTTTTATTGTTATTACTACTTTTATATTATTTGTATAATCATATTTCTTATCATTATATAATTTGGTATTACTTCTTATGTTTTGTTTACTATGTATAATTTTATATTTCTTTGTTGTTAAATAATTTTTCATTTTTATGATTTATCATTCTGTTCATAATTATATTATTTAAAACTTTTTATACTGATTTATTATTGTTTCTTTATTTTTTATAATTTTCATTTAATTTATTTTATGTTTTCTTTAATTTTTGGTTTGAATTTTATTTATATTATTACTACAGCATGGCAGGATAGGCTGGTTCCCCATGATCTGCCTACACTCACTTCACCAGCTGAAGCACCAAGGCTCAACACACCTGGGCTGCAGCCTGGAAACACCCCCAATTGTCCCTGCCCTACCTGGACTCTTAGGTAGTTCTGCCCCAGAGGATATGCCTGTGGTTCCCTCTGGGAGCAGAGGCAGAGGTGGTGATTTTGTCACCTGAGCTGAACTGCCAGGTCTGATGCATAGGATTGTGCACCACACAACTGGTGCATGCTAACACCGAATGGAGAGCCTGCTTTCCATCCTGGTATGGCAGAATGGCTGTAGGCAGAGACGTCAACCACTGCAGCCAGCGGTGCAGTGAAGGAACAGTGCTGGCAGTCCAATGGGTGAGGATGTGAGCCACACTGTTACTGTGCTGATGTCCATGGGACCTCAATCCCCCTACCCCCATCACAACCAAGGTGTTCACTCCATCTTGTGCCCTTCACCAACCCTGTCTCTTGTCTTTCATGTCTTGTCTGTCTGCAAATGCTTCCTCACCTTCCCAACTTGCATGCCCCAGACTTGCCTATGTCCCTTCCCCAAGGTGGGGGATCTCAAACCTATGGGATTCATGTTTGGTGACAGTGAGAAGCAACTCCTCACCCACTGGACTGTCATTCCTGTCACCTCACTGCACTGATGGCTGCAGTGTCTGATGTCTGCATGTCCTTGTGTTATTCAGAATGATGATGGAGAGCAGCGTCACCACTTGGCGGAGGCATGCACCAATTGTGTGGTGCACAATCCTACACATCAGACCTGGCAGTTCAGCTCGGCTGACAAAATCACTCCCTCTGCCTCTGCTTGCTGAGGGAACCACCTGCCTACCCTCTGGGGCAGAACTAACTGAGGGTCCAGGTAGGGCAGGGGCAGCAGGCTGCAACCCAGAAGTGCTGGCCTTAGTGCCTTAGTCAGTGGAAGGAGTGTAGGCAGACCATGGGGAATGGCCTATCCTGACGTGCTGTAGTAATAACATAAATACAATTAAAATTCCATAATAAAATATAACACAAAATAATAGAGAGAATAATATTCAGTAAAATGTAAACATATAATAAATTAATACAAAAATAATAAATAATAGAGTTACAAACAGAATGAAAAATAATATGAAATGAAAATGTATTTAACAGAAGAACAACAGAAAAGTATACATAATAAACAAAATATATGTAATAAAAAATAAATATGATAATGAAAAAATATGATTATATACATAATACAATGATAACAATACAAATAATAATAAACAATAAGAAATACATAAAAAAAACAAACAAATGAAGAGAAGGGTGGGGTGACAGAAATAACATTTGTAACCACACAGATAATATACAAAACTTTCTACAAATAATTTACTATATTCTGTTATGTCTTACTTTAAACAATACCAAAGGCTAATAAATAACTTTATTACTTTGAATACTACCATATTGCTAACACAGACACACTATAGTTCAGATCATATCACATCTAACAATCATTCATGGGGGCATATATTGCACATATACATGTTCCACATACACTGATTACATTTGGCAGCAGGTCACACAAGCCACAGTTATAGAGGTCTGCACTTCTAATGCTATCATTATGAATATGTAACACAGTAGCTCTCAAGCTCTTGTTGAAATAAATTTGGATAAAGCCATGAATAATGGGGGGACCAAGGCCCAAAAATAGGGACAAATTTGAAATATTGCTCTTACAAACTTAGAAAGTATACAGAATAACAGGTTTTGCATTAGCATGAATTTTCTGAAGCTTATGAGGTCTGAATCTCAAATGTCAGTAATTTTCTGACTTCAGTCCTCAAAGATTTGTCAATGATTTGTCAGTAAACCACAATTTTATGAGTAACAGGCCAAAAATACGAGTCGAAAATCTGGACATTCTGAGAAAATCTGTACAGTTGAGAGGTATGTTAACACTACATTACTTTTATTGCTGACAACCTAAAACAGTATTCTAAAGAGCTATAATACTGGACTGTTGTTTTAACTAACATACTAATGCATGCATATTTTTGCTTTACAATGGACAAATGTATACTCAGTGCGATACAGGTGTTTACCACAACACGCTGTATTTACACCAAATGCTAAAATAACAGTACAGTTTGGAAGCATACATACACGTGCATCCTGCATTCTCCTCATTGTTTCCTTATAGGTTTGCAGATTCAGTGATCATTCTGCATTAGCTGTGTGAAAAACAGAACACAACATAATACCATTAAGAGCGCCAGTAATGAAAATATGCAGCTGCTACCTCCTACTAGCAGTGCCGGTAGGTAATACACATCTAAGGAGTAATGTCAGTCCTGCATTCCTCCATCCAGTGGTTGAGGGCATCCCTCTTCCTCAGTCTGAGGTCTCGGTAGTGATTCCAACACTGTTTGCCAGTGTTGGGATACCTTTACACTGAACAGATCCTGGGCCAAACTATTCCATGCATCTGAGTTGTAATCTGATCCATGATAGTGTTCCTGCAACAGCCAGGGACCATAATCATTCACTAGGAGTCCAGCAAACACCGTGGACTCCTGCACCCCCCACCTTTGAGGCCAAAATCTCAGAGCCTGTCCCTTAGCACCAGCCATGTGTAATGCACATAAAAATCAATGTGTAATGACTGTTTCCATCAAATCCAGTTATGACAGATACTGAGAACCCATACTATTGGACTTTGCAACATTTGAAAATGGTGTGTGCTGCTTAGCATCACTCAAACATGTTTTTGTGCGATGGGAAACAATAAAGTGAAGTTCATTAATACAGATATTATCATATCTTTACATAACTGACACTATTAGTGTGTCATCCATCAGGAAAGTACTTAGGATATAAGAAATACTAGGTCAACTGGTATAACTCAAGATTACTATAATGTGATGTGGGACACCATTGAAAAGAGACAGATGCTTGCTGAATTAGAACCCTGGACCTTATCCATGATAGTCCTACACTTGCAGCTGTTGCCAGTAGAAGAATTAAAGAATACATGTGTATTTCAATTACATTGCTGTGTAATGCAAGGACACATTAGTAAGATACAATGATACACATTGCTAACAATGTATAAGAACCCAGGACCATATGAACTTTAGGCCATCACTTAACATCTGCAGCCACAGGGGAGACTACATGAAAATCTATTACATTAATATTGATCCTGAGGTTCTCACTGTTACATACAGCACAGCAGCACTTAGCATGTTTATGCTATGCAGGCTGACATTAAGATAACACATCCAAGGTCTATTTTTAGATGTTTGGGATCCGTTTGCTATCTGGGTGGTCCACTTCCACAGTCTGTGCACTGCCTCTGTGAGTGCAAACCAGCTGTGCATAACTGACACCATTTATGCTACGTGCAGGAATGGCAAGCTACATGTAAACAGTGGCTCCAAATATTAACAAAAAATAAGTGATAATAGGCAGAATATAAAATTAGTGTATCACACACACTACTAGACTATGTAACTACACGGGAAACATCCCTACATAATTTTACAGTCCAATTCACCATCTGACACATATGCTGAACCCAGGATGGGTGCCTTAACCCTGTGTTTCAAACATACACCTTTGCAGAAAGCAGCAATAGGCATCCAGCAACATACCTCTCAACATCTCAGAGAAAAGAATCTAGACAAACACACAAATAATGGGAGGAGAAAGGCCTAAAATTAGGGATACACTTTAAATATTGCTCTTACATACTTAGGAAGTAGATAGAATAACAGGTTATGCATTAGCATGACCTTTTTGAATGATATGAAGTCTGAAACTCAAATGTGTGCCATTACTTCCTGACTTCAGTCCTCAACCATTTGCCAGTGATTTTACAGAAAACCACAATCATATGTGAAACAGACCAAATATATGAGTCCAACATCTGGACATTCTGTGAAAATCTGTACAGTTGAGAGGGATGGAGCAGCACACAATCAAATTGAAAATAATGTACAGTCATAAAAAAATCTTAGAAGAACTAAAATTATGTAATTGGGCAGTGCTAAACCAACTTTCACTAGATGAGGCAGTAGCACACTTCAATAACACATTCCTGACTGTCCTTGATAATCATGCACCTCTTCACACCATTAGAATTAAAACTCATTCTGCCCCCTGGCTCACTAGGGATAACAAACTAAAAATCATCCATAGAAATAATGCTTGGAACACCTGGCACTCATCAAAAACCCCACAAGATCAACAAAACTTTCACCAACTTAAGAATGACACAAAAAAAATCCATATTACTAGACAAGAAAGACTACTTCTGCCAGCTTCAGCAGAAACACTCTAATAAACCTCAGAAGTTGTGGGCAGGTATTAAAAAACTACTTCACCCAGGAAAATCCACTACTCCAACCCCCTCAGCTACAACCCAAAACACCCCTGAGTCTATTGTCAATGCCTTTAATTGCTTCTTTACTGAAACCATCCAGGCCCTTGCTAGCAAACTTAATCCCACATTCCCTAAAGCAGAAATCCCTACATCCAGTGATACACTATCCTTCACCTTCCAAAGCATTCCCACCTCACTCATTAGAGCCTTACTTAAAAAACTCAAACCAACCACTCTCTCAGCTAACCTTCTCCCCTAAGAATACCTACAAAAATCCACTGATATCATAGTATATCCAGTCTCTATTCCCAGTCTCTGGAAAATATCGCATGTGATCCCACTCCACAAAGGTGGTAGCTCTACAGAACTCTCTAACTATAGACCAATAGCTATCCTTTCCCCCCTAGCAAATATAATGGAAGAGTGCTTCCACAAACAACTCTTATACTACCTCATGCAACATAAACTATTGCCAACGCCCAGCATGGATTCAGACCGCATCATAGTACCACCTCAGCCATCCTTTCCTTCACCAACACTATTTATTCTAACTGTAACAACAGCAGTCTAATGTCAGCCTTGTTTCTATACCTTTACAAGGCTTTTGACATGGTTAATCACCAAATACTCTTACAAACACTTAATAAACTATCCCTAAACAATCACGCCATACAATGGTTCCATTCTTATCTAAGTGGAAGGCAACAGGCTGTCATATGGCAAGATAAACTCTCCACCCTTCTTCCTGTCACTCTAGGAGTCCCTCAAGGCTCTATATTAGGCCCCCTTCTTTTCACACTCTTTATCACTGACCTACAGACTGTTATCCCAGACACAATATACAATATTACTGTATACAATATGCCGATAATTCCACTCTGATTTGCTCAGCCTCTACTCCTACAGATCTGCTATCTTTAACTCAGAAAACCTTTAACATAGTGGAAAATTGGCTCTCAAATCAACAACTGTTACCAAACCCCAATAAAACAAAGCTATTGCTCTTCTCCCCTACTCACAAATCCCCCAGCTCTCATTTTCTATAACATCCAACAGTGGGACCAAAATCTCACCGGATAAATATATCAAATTCCTGGGTGTCATAATTGACAACAACCTTAAGTTTGACATGCACGTCAACCAAACTATCAAAACCATTAATAAAAAAACTAGGGTCCCTATATAGGAATAAAGCGTTCCTCACCCCTCTAGCTAGGTCTGCAATTGCCCGTACCCATCTCCTATCTACTTTACTATATGCCTCAAAAATATTCACAAACTTGAACAAAACGGAACTCAATAAACTCTCTAGCTGCTACAACTAAATTGCCAGGTTTGCCACATGTACCCCTTACAGGGCACACCACTATCAAAACCTAAACCTCTTAGGGTGGCAGGAACTTTCTAGTTTAATTAAATACAATCAACCTATTGTAGCTTTCAAGGTTATTAACAACCCAGATAAAACACCCTCCCTCAGAAACACTATCTATCTCTATAAAAATGCCAGGCTACTCCGATACTCTACTAAACTTTTGATTCAGGCAGTTAAAGCCAACAACCAATCTGGAAAATCCTTGTTTGCTAATTTTGTAGGCAGAATCTGGAACATGCTTCCATCTGACCTTACCCTGAACCCCTCGCTTAGTCAATTAAAAAAAAATCTAACCAATTATTTTAAATCTCACTGGCTATGTCCCTGCACCAAACCTGACTAATGACTACCCATAGTCTGCCTTCTCTAACTCCTGTTTACAGGTATCATCCTGTTACAAGTAAAAGGTTTTAAGATAGTATCTGAAAGATATGAACTTATGTCCTGTTTGTCAGTTGTATATACTGTGCGATATGTGAAACTGTAACAAGCTACGTACAGATTTCTGAATTGTGTAACTGCTTCTTGTTTATTATTCTTTATTATACTTTACTTGCTAGTATTTATCTGTTTATAATTCTTGGAGTTTTTGTCCCCGGGCATCTGTTGAAAATGGACATGTATCCAGTCAGACTATCCCAGTCAACAAAAGTAAAATAAAATAAAATAAATAATTAAATGTTACCTGTACATCTAGTGAAATGTTTCACTCTTACAATACTGCACTTACTGATTTACACACCCTGTTATGATGTTTGCTTGGAAATATACAGCACTATTTTACATGTCTGTGTTTCTTGATCATTCATCAGTTATCTGTCCAGTAGTCTGGGACATATAGTGTGTACATCATTGAATATCATTGCATTCACAATGTCAAAGGATATTAACTGGGAATAATATGATATGTAGCTGCCAACTAAGGAAGGACAGGTTGGATGTCACAAGTAAGCACTGACTGTTCTTTTGAGGGTAAGCAGCAAACATGTGTCTGCTATGGCACTAACAAGACTGTGTTGGTCTGATTACCCTACATGTCTGGTATCTTGCCTGTTGTATGATTTAGTTATGGTTGATAACTGTTATCTTTAATGCCTCCCTAATAAAGATGTATAGTGATTTTGGAGGATGGTTTTAGCCTCCTAGGTGTTGAGTCAGTATGCTATGGCTTGTCTCATAGCCAGTGCAAGGACTTACTGAGCATTGTTATGTCAGCCTACAACCACACCTGCTGCTAGCTCTTCCTATGTGTCATCATTGGTCTGTGACTGTGGAGACCTTGGCCTTGTTGGTAGGATGTGTTTCCTGTCTCCTTGATGATCCTGCTGCAGCTGTTTCCACTATTTTAACTTGGTTAGCACAGCACATACTATGAGCATTGAGGGACATGATGGATTGTAATGGTGCCCTCGGCCAGGGGTATGTAGGCACTGGCACTGTGAGTGCAGTAGCTGAAAAAGATGCTGTATGGCATTACTGGTTAGACTGTGTGTCTCATTATGGTGTCTGTGTGTGTGTGTGTGTGTGTGTGTGTGTGTGTGTGTGTGTGTGTGTGTGTGTGTGTGTGTTGTACATCTCTGATGGGTTTTCTCAGCCATGACTCTAGTGCATAGCATGTATCCGCACCAAAGTGAGCCTTGGAGCTATCTCCCATAGCACACATCTGGTGCAGTTGGGGAATGCGGCACATATGCAAGTCATGCTAACTGCAAGGGTTGCCAGCACACATGTTCCACATAATTCCCATTACATCACACATGACTTGGCAGTTGTTTGAGCGATATACCTTATGGTTAATAATGAAGATACTATATTGTCCCCCAGGTTTTGTTCTCTTGTGTACATGACTGAAATTTATGGCACACATTACTGGACAGTACTGCGATATGTTACAATTGTAGCATGCTTATGATCCTCTCCTCAGAACTTATGTTAAAATATATGTGCTCTCTGCCATGTTGTAGCATAGCAAGCAGGAATGTTTGGAAGATTCTGGATGCCATTGCCTATGAAACACCAAGCATATCCCCTGGTTGTCTGTTAATAGTACCTGTGGCTAACATACTAACTTCAACACATACCTTCTATTCCACTGGGATGGGTTCCCTTCATTTGGCTCTGTATGTGACTCAAAGTTGCCAGAGGTCCCACAGTTCCTCTACTATGTTGTTGGCCTGCAAAGTTTTCATCCTGTCTGTCTATGGCTATTGGCAGCAGCAGTAGCATCAGCTTCAGCATGTAGCACACACAAATGTATGTAAAATGTAGCCGCTACTAACAATCTGTCAGTGATTATGTTGTATGTCGAATTTGATCGAAAGTTTGCTTGTTTGTTTGTTTAATTTAACTGTGGAGGCTGCCCACTAAAGTGTGCTAGCCTGTGTAACTAATTTATCACTGTTTCTGCATTTTCTGTGTGTTTCTACCAAAAAAACAAAAAAACAAAAAAATAATCCTTGTTTTCCCGCCTTCCTCGACTAGTTTAGACCAGTTTACAGGCATTTCTGTATTCTGGGCTGTGGTGTAGTTCCTGTGTTGTCCATTACCTTACTTGGATAGAAGGAAGTTTCTTTGCTCACCAGTGGGAGTGGGGAGCCTTGAGCAGCCTACCTGTCCTTGGGGAAGTGACCTCAGCACAAGAAGCTGTAGTAATTGGTTGTTTGGGACCATTTCCAGCTCTTTTGTAGTTCACTGTTTAAAATCCGCATTTGCACGGCTTTATGCGGTCAGACGATAGCGCAGCGCTGGTTAAACAAGGTTAAACTTTTTCTGGCTCCGCCAAGTCTGTTCTTCAAATTTTCCCTTAAGGAAGCTCTACTCTTAGTATAACCAGACTACTCACTGTATTATAAGCCTAGCACTTGTTCTCAATACTTCTCTACTAAGTAAGCACTCTTGTACTAAGTAAAGCACTACATCTACTTACCACCCCTGTGAATACCCACTTCCCTTAAAGGTATACCACTCCCTTATACTGTTCTAGCATGTCGAGTGGTAGATTACTGGCGTCGTCTCCAGTTCAGCTGGTCAATCTGGGCATCTTGAGACAATGCTACAATTGTCTCATGTACACAGACAACCCTCTCCTCCTCCCAACAAACACAAATACATGTGAGAGATGCAACTATATAGCCAAACTGGAGGCTGAACTCTCTCAGCTCAGGGCTGGCATGACCAGACAGGAGGAGATGGCAACCACACACACAACAATCCCAGTCCCACATAGACCTACCACAACTGCAAACCAAACACATAAAAACACAAAGACATACTCAGAGGCTCTAATAAAAAACTTACCAAAACAACAGAGGCTCCCAAAGCAGACATCCAAAAATCCACCACCTCAAAACAAAACACATGCAACACATACTTCAATAAATCAGTGTGTCGACCAATTGCAGCCCTTAAGGCCAAACACCTTGCCTGATACACTAGTAATAGATGACTCCATAGTCAGACACACTGATGTCCCACTGACCAGGCTGAACAAGGAGAAGGTGACTGTGAGCTGTCTATCGGGAGCTAGGATCCGCCACATAACACACGCACTCAGGTCACTCCAAAGCAAGTACAAATATGACTCCGTCATTGTTCATGCTGGTGTGAATGACCTGAGACATACCTCCCTGGACTACATGAAAAGAGACATAGAGGAGCTCTCCGATTATGCAGCCCAGGCTGGTATGACCCTGACCCTGAGCAGCATCTTGCCCTCACCAAGAATGATACTACAATACAAAGACAAGATGATCAGCTATAACAATTGGCTCAAGTACTGGTGTCATTCTAAGGGGATCCAATGTCTGTCTGCCTGGGATGATATGTTGGACAAGCCACGCTGCTTCGCAAGGGATGGCTTACACCTGTCACCACTGGGCTTCCGGATATTGGCTAAGGCTCTTGCCACCCCCATAGTGCCGTTTTTAGGCAAGGCTCAAAAGACAAACCCACCTCCTTAGAAAACAAAAATGGAAAAAAACTAAGGGTAATGCTGCTCAACGCCAGAAGTCTAAATCTCAAGATGCAGGCACTTGATGCACTCCTCAGCATGGAGAACATCGACGTCTGTGCAGTAACTGAAACCTGGTTCAATGCTCCTGAGAGCACCCCAGCACTACCAGGCTATACCTTGTTTCATGCTTTTCGGCCCCAAAACCCGGGCCGAACCACAAAGGGAGGGGGAGTGTCCATATTCATAAAGGACACCCACACCTCCAGGTTAGTAGCAACACATGAAGCATCAGAGACCATACAGGTGCAACTAACCATAGGCAAAACTGCTATACAACTGGTAGCATGTTACAGACTACCCTCCCAATCTCAAGAACCCCACTCAGCCTTCCTGAAGACATTGGAGGATATGAATGTATCACAAAATACCATCATACTGGGAGACTTCAACTACCTAAACATAGATTGGGTACATTATTCTAGCCCTAATACCCTAGCCCAAAGGTTCCTGGAATTCATAAATTCAAATGCACTGGAACAACTAGTCACCTCTCCCACTAGGGGAGATAATATACTAGACCTGATCATCACAAACATGGGGACAAAATGCTCCACACCGGAAGTATACCCCTCACTAGTGAGATCGGACCACAAACTAATCACCCTGGATATACATATCCCACCTCCACCCCCAGCACAAAAGACCACAGTGAAAAACTTCTCAAAAGCAGACTTCACTCTTCTTAAGACTGAGATGGTATCCTTTAAGCCCACTGTGCCAGTGGATACCACATACCACAATGCCGAATCCTTCACAAATGCTTTCTATGGACATCTCCAAGAATTGCGATTGCATTAAATATAATCTGCACTACTGATTTCTATGAAGTTGTATAACTAAGACTACATATGTTTTAACTTTTTAAGATGAAGTATATTTGCTTTTTATTATTGTACGTATTTATACTAGCGCTATATTGGCAATTGTTTTAATTGCATAATTTGTTTATTAATTAATTGAATGATTGATGATATTTTTGGTATAAAAATGGTGGAAATTTTAGTAAAGATTGTAACCTGATGAAGCGCACTTGTGTGCGTGAAAGCGCTCATTTTTACTAATAAATAAGGTTTATACTTTGTTTTTCGTGGTGGTTTCAAGCAGTTTTTGATCTTCAGTCTTTTTGCTTTGGTGCAAGGAACCTTTGGATGATCGGTTTTTGTCTTCTGCTGTTGGTACTCATACTTTTGTGCTTAGCTGGTCATCACACGATGGATATGACGAACATTGAATTAGACTATAATCTAACAGGTACTGTGGGAACCGATAGTTGGAACTGTTTATTTTACCAGAAAGAGAATCCGCTTTTACGTATGGATATCAATGGTGATGTTCCTATTAGTCCTTCAAATAGTAATGAGAATTTACATGAATTCTTTGGGGGTCTAAGGAACCTGGAAAATGATCTTTATCATCTGCACAGGTTGGTTTGGCAGAGAAGACACCTACAAGCCTGCTTACACTTCAAAGTTATCCCCCGTGGCATGCGGGTTCTGTGCATGCCGACTTACGGGGATAGCCATCCAGATTTACTTCGTAAATGGCAGCAACTCAATATCGATTTTGGGAACAAGTATATCCAGCTGCTGCTGGATTATTTTTCACCGATTGAAGCGGAGCTCCTGACCAAGGTAGAGGAACAACATAAATTTCTCGTTGTTAATTACCAGACAGATTTTTGTATTTCAAAACTACAAGCTATGAATAAGCAATTAGCCTTATATAGTAATAAGTTAGAACAAACTAAAATTAAGAAATTAAAACGTGACTGTGAAGATTTCCAAATGGGCCGCATTTTTGTTTGGCCGAGAACTAACCTGAAAGACAGTTCTCAACCTGCTCATGTACTGGCAGCTTCACACTCTATAAGTAATGATACAGCGACTGTATTGACTGAGTCCTTGTGTACTAGATTAATAGCTGAATGTCGAACGGATAATGCCACTAACAGGGAACTTAATGCATCTGATACACCTAGTGCATCTTTGCCCTGTAATCAACAGGGTTTAAACAACAGTGATATTTTGGGTGCCAAATCCAAAGCTAGTGGCTCGAACAACACATTCGTGGCACCTATACCTTTAAATTTTCCTCTCCCCTACAAAGGTGCAGTACGCACACGCTCAAACAGTCGGGGAAGAGGAAAAAGGAAGATATCAGGAGAAACGCCGGAACGGAGGAGGAAAATGAAAAATTGAACTGTCTGTTTTTTAACTTAACAACAAGGACCTTTACACCAGATGAACAATGTATCTTAAATAAGGGTCTATCGTTTATCCCTTCAAAGCACAGTATATTATCTGATACTTTGATAGGCTTACGCCTGTTTTGTAGAAAACTATCCCTTAAGGTGTTGTTTAAAGATGTTCCATCTAGTAATAATGATGCTGACTACAAGACTATACTTTGTAAAAGGAAAAGCTCTTTTGTACCTCCATTAATACAACCTATTGAATGCTTTATGAAAACATGTGAGCGTGATTTTTACCGCTACTATGATTATGACAAAAACAAGGGTAATTTTGTAAATCTGAGTCTTATAGAGAAGCATGATTTAGATGGTCTTTGCAGTGATGCAAACCTGGTGTTTAAACCGGCTGATAAGGGAGGGGGAATTGTTGCTATAGACACATGTTTTTATCAACAACTAATGTTAAATATGTTAAATAATGACAAGGCATATAAAGTAATAGAGAAAACAGAAGTCACCTCCATAGTAAAATATGTACATGACACTTTTTATGACTTATTGATGACAAGATCTATAGAAAAGTCACTTTATGATTTCCTAATGATAGAATTACCCCTCATACCCTTAATCAAGGGTTTGCCTAAACTGCATAAGAATGAATATCCTCCTCCACTACGTCCTATAGTGTCAGGTGACCATTGGGTCACACAGAATGCCTCCTTATATATACAATCAAAACTTGGAACAGTAGTGAAAGGAATATCCACGATATTACAGGATTCTTATGAGCTACTAGATGACCTTAAACTAAACTCAGTGAGAACTAACATCAAAGCTGACACCTTATTAGTCACGCTAGACATAGAAAGTCTTTTCACAAGTATTCCTAACGACTATGGTTTAGATGCAGTGAGGCTACACTTGACTGAGCTAGGAACAATGGACAACATGAGATCATGAACATCTGTTGTATGCTGGACTTAGTCCTAAATAATAACACATTTTTTTGTTTGACCACACGGTATATGCACAAACATGGGGAGTAGCCATGGGCACTCCCTGTGCTAATGCATATGCCAATTTGGTGGTCTATAGATGGGAGAAAGAGAACATTTTTAGTGACCCTAGGTTTAGCAATGTGGTCCTACACAGACGGTTCGTGGATGATGTCCTGTTGCTTTGGAATGGTGACATGGACACACTGAAGGATTTCATTAGTTTTATGAACACCACCACCTCGTTCTTTAGATTTACCTATGAGTATTCTCCAGTAAGTGCTAACTTTTTGGATGTCACCCTCATCAAAAGGAACAACAATGACTTAGTCACTACTCTATACAGGAAACCCTGTTGGAGGAATAGTATCCTCCATTATGACAGCTTACATCCACGTCACATATTCTGCAATATTGTGAAGGGTCAGATGAGTAGGATATTGAGAATATGTAGTGATAAGCTAGATGCTTTACAATTAATTGATTGTCAAAAACAGTATTTTATAGATAGAGGATACCCTATGAAATTGGTCAATGATGTAACTGAGTCCTTATTAGAGAGTTCAACATCTTGGAAAGAATCAGGCAAAGCCCTATATAAAAAAAAAAAAAAAAAAGATGAACAAGAGCATTATGTATGACATCAAATATACTAGTGATGTAGAGCACCTAACAAGGATTGTTAGAGAGAACTGGAAAGTCTTACTCACAGATCCAACACTCTCGCAATTGGTTGGGGAAAAACCTGCTTTTAGGTTCAATAATTGTATGAATTTAAAAAGGTTGCTCTGTAAAGAAAAATTAGACACTGTGTCGGTTGATATAAGAGCTCATATAAAAACAGGCACATATGTATGTGGCAAATGCTCACTATGTAAGTATATAAACAAGACACAAGATCTCAAGGTTTCAGGTATTAAAATTAATTTTAAACCTACTTTTTATGCAACATGTAACACCCAAAATGTAATATATCTTGCTACCTGTAACCAATGCAACAGTTATTATGTGGGCATGACATCACGAAGACTCAGAGATCGGGTCTACAATCATGTCTATGACATAAGAAAGAATAGTCCCACTAATGCTTTAGCTGTACATTGCTGTACTAATCCTCAGCACAGCTTTGGCTTTCAGGTTCTGCAAGGTGGTAAATCCTAACAGGAGAGAAGGTGACCATATGAGTATGTTAGAAATGTTTGAGCTAAGGTGGATTCTAAGATTAAAGGCACATATACCACCTGGGCTTAATACTATAGTTAACATTCGCCCGGCCATCTTAGGACCTTTATGATACATAATATTATATCCAACGCTCATGGATGACTACTTCCCGGTTCACTATATATTTCTGTAAACTAACTATATTATGAATCCCGATTTTGGGCTCAATTATATTTTTATTGATATAAGTTGTAATATGGACATTTTGGACAATAATAATTTTTCAGCATGTTTATAAATGAAGCATGCCTTTATTGAGACCTAGTATATAATAAAAATTTGGACCTATATTAGAAAATAGGCCCAGTTATATATTGATTAATGCAAGGTCTATAAAGTTGCATTTTGATGAATATGTGCCCTATATGAATTTTAAATGATGAGATCTGGCACATAACATAAGTTTGGACCTATGTTTGAAAAGAGGTCTATATGTATATATATTAATCAATGCAGGTTTTGTAACTTTGCATTTGATAAATACAGGCCTTATATGGACTATGTCTCATAGTCTTGACACTTTAAATAATTTGATTAAAATATTTATTAAACAATTGAACTACTCGTTCAAAATAGGAAATATATAGCATAAAATAGTAATTAAATAATGTCGCCACAATGGAAGAACTATGAAATGTACATATAATGAGAACGTTACTTGTGATATTCTGATCCAGCGTTTTATCATAATGGCTGGCAGAAAAAATTCTTGGATCGTACAAAATATACTTTTGGTTTTGAGAATGATATCTTGAAGGACTACCATATCTGCCTGATAGTAGAACCTTTTTCCAGTCCGTTTTTAGTCATGGACTAAAGAAATAATATCTTTAAGTAAACTACATATTACTAACATTGTGCTATTATGGAGAATTGCTTTAATGGATATTTTTCTTGAAATGACAACGAAACACAAAAATAAAAGTATCTTTTTGAATTTAATCTGATACATAAAAGCTGAGTCGCTTAAAGGAATGTAGTCTAATTAGGTGTAGGACTCGGTAATAACATTATATAGGACCTTTTATCATTTATTTTTTAGTTTGACAGAGATATGTTTCCAGCCTGTTTTATTCCAGGCTGGAAGAATGATACGTGAAACTGAATTATATATTATTAGCATCGCATTGTTATATAATATTGCCTAAATGGTCACAGTTCTGTGGAATAACAACGAACTAGGAAAGCAAATGTTCGCTTTGCTGAATTTGATTTAGTATATCAAGATTGGACCATTTAAAGGGATATTGCCCAACTATGGGCATTGTTTGAGAACTTAAAACAATAACTGCGATTGCATTAAATATAATATGCACTACTGATTTATATGAAGTTGTATAACTAAGACTACATATGTTTTAACTTTTTAAGATGAAGTATATTTGCTTTTTATTATTGTACGTATTTATACTAGCGCTATATTGGCAATTGTTTTAATTGCATAATTTGTTTATTAATTAATTGAATGATTGATGATATTTTTGGTATAAAAATGGTGGAAATTTTAGTAAAGATTGTAACCTGATGAAGCGCACTTGTGTGCGTGAAAGCGCTCGTTTTTACTAATAAATAAGGTTTATACTTTGTTTTTCGTGGTGGTTTCAAGCAGTTTTTGATCTTCAGACATCTCCAAGAATGCATGGATCATGCAATCCCAAACAAATCCAAGTCCCTCTCCACCAAATGTAAGCGTCCTGTCTGGTGGACCTCAGCCATAAACAAATTGTATAGCAAAAGAAGGAAGCTACTGCACGTCAGAGTGAAATCCCATGAAGGGAAGACAACTCTGATCAACATTAGCAGAAAACTACGTTCTCTCATAAAAACATCCAAGGCAAACTTTGAGAGAAAAATCGCTAAGGACACTAAAGATAACCACAAAGCCTTCTTCAGCTATGTTAGAAACCTGGGTGGAAACCCTCAGATATGCTCATCGTTGGTTTACAACAACAAAAAATACACTGAACCCACAGATATTGCTAACATTCTGGCTGACAGGTTCAGTGCAAATTTCTCGCCTCCTTCACCCCCAAAAGAAGAAATACTTATCCCAGCTGAATGTAATCTCCCTGTCATCTCAGATGTCCAAGTGAGAACCGCCCTAAACAAAGCAAAAAACACAGCATCAATGGGACCTGACGGTATCCCGGGTTGCGTGTTACGTGAACTCCAAGAGGAGCTAAACCCACACATAAAAATGCTATTTAACCTTAGCCTTACTTCAGGATATGTACCTGAACACTGGCGTACAGCAACAGTGGTCCCACTCCACAAGGAGGGTGCCTCTACAGACCCTGGAAACTACCACCCCATAAGCTTGACTAGCCTGGTCTGCAAAGCTATGGAAAGAATCATTATGGAACTCATAAACGGAGACATAGGGGACCTACAGATGCTTGACCCCACCCAGTTCGGCTTTGTAAAGGGCAGATCCTGCCTTTTAAACCTGGTTGACTTTTTCGAAACAGTCACTAGAGCTATTGATGAGGGAAAAGCAGTCCATACAGCATACCTGGACTTGGCTAAGGCCTTCGACACAATACCCCACTCAGGCATCATAGATAAGCTAAACAGCTTAAAAGTAAACCCTTATGTCACTAGATGGGTTGCAAACTGGCTAAAGGACAGAACCCATAAAGTTAAAATCGCTGGAGCAATGTCAGACTCAAAGCCAGTCACAAGTGGTGTCCCACAGGGATCTGTCCTGGGATCCCTCTTGTTCGGCATTTATTTCTCAGATGTTAAAGCAAACATGGGAGGGCTGTGGCTGACAAAGTTCGCAGATGACTGCAAACTAGGCGCCATAGTCGATACACCAGCAGATACACACATCCTACAAAAAGGCCTCACTGAAACGGACAACTGGTGCCATAGTCACGGCCTTAAACTAAATGCCAAAAAATGTATAGTCACCCCTTTTGGAAAAAACAAAGTACCCACAAATTATCACATAGACAGCAACCCACTGAGTATGGAAAAAGTAATCAGAGACCTAGGGACCCAAGTAGACAGCGACCTCTCATTTGACACCCACTTTGCCAAAGTGATTAGAAAAACATTCTACCTTGCACACCTCATCATGAAGGGTTTCACATCCAGATCCAAGGATGTCATTGTACCCCTATATTCCTCCCTCATCAGACCCATGATTGAGTACAATGCCCCATTTGGTATGTACCTCACTCGGCACTTGCAACAGCTGGAGAGACCACAAAAGTACCTCACCAAAAGGATCAAGGGTCTCCAACATATGTCTTATTCTGCCAGACTAAAGAAACATCAGCTCTATTCAGTAGCATACCGCCTGCTCAGAGGTGATCTCTGCCTGATGTACAAGGCCATGTCCAATCAGGATCTGATGGACATGCTCCACCTCAAAAAATCCAAATCCATCAGGACCACGAGAGCTAAAGACTTAAACCTCGGCACAAGTATGAATAGGACATGCTGGAGGGATAGATTCATAACCCAGAGGCTTCCCATGCTTTGGAACAGGATCCCAGTTCGTATTAGGCAGAGCTCCTCACTGACTCTCTTCAAGAGAAATCTTGATGAGTGGATGGGAGATCGTAAGTTTACCCCAGGGGTCACATCTGTGTCACTGCTAGACAGGGGCACAGTAAACTAATTCTTTTATATAAGGGGACCTTCACTGTGTCACTACTAGACAGAGGCACAGTATTCTAGATTTATTCTGTACATTTTTGTACCATTTCATGGGGTGGCAAAAGCCACATCACTATGGCTAGGCTTACAAATGCCCCAGGGCAGATAGCCTAGTACTATACTATGAAACAACTATGTGTACTCCACTGTTTCCTCACTGCACATATAAGAAAGGGCATGGTGTCTACATTGATGCCTTATATCTTGTTGAGTAGCTCCACTGGATTGGTTGATTATCATGCAATGCAGCAGTGCATGCTGCAATTAGCATCTCTGAAGCACAGGCTAGGTCAGATGCAATCAATTAATAAAGTGCATCATTATAAAAAGGCAACTGTGTAGCTAGGAAAACCAATGTGGATGAGAGTTGTAGCAGAATTCAAACTCAGTTCCACATTTAATTTGGAAAAGTATATTTCAACAGAGGAGTATTGTACTCCATCAGGTATGTATCCATTTTGTTACCTAAATAATGCATATGTTGGATTGTACTTAGGAATGATGTGAAGTAAATCAGTAAGCATTTATTAGAACTGTACCCATGACATGGACTTGTTTACCAGACATTTGAGACGTACAGAGGATGTAAAGTAGGCTGAAAGTCTAATGCTGTGTGTTAACTATGCACATATGTTTCATGGATAGGTCCTTTAAGAGCACTTTTAAGATTAACCTGTTGTTTAGTTAGCACATTTGTCCATTAGCCTGTTATATTGTTTATTTTTTTTGGGGGGGGTGGGGAGATGAGTCCCTGCTGTGGCACAAACTAGAATGGACTGTTGTGTTGGGTGTGTGAGCATATGTGATTATCTGTTACGGCACAAACAAGGATATGTTTGTCATGCTACTCTCCTTGTTTTGAATTTTTAAATTGTAATCAATTGATGAATACTGACAGCCTTCCTGTACTGCCTTATCTGTACACAGTTTATTTGTACAGATGTGATCCTTACATATGTTATCATTATTTTGTCTTTCAGTAAACAGTATCCCCGCTCGGCATAGGCCCCCATTTTCTGAGGCAGAGAATGACCTCATAGTTGAAGCATTAAGTCAGAATCATGTGGTACTGTTGTCCAAAGGGTGGGCCAGTATGTTACAACGTGCGGCCCGGTTGGACACATTGGTCCAAAATGTCAATGCATCTGGGTGACATAATCACAGCTATGAGCAGGTGTGACACATAGCGCCACTAATATGATTCATGCTGCAAGGAGGCATGCTGCTGAAGTGATGCATGATCGTGGCCTGCAGCAGAAGAACCCCTCACTGCCACCGAGGAATTCCTAGCAAACATTGCCACACAGGAAAGCTCCTAGCAGTCCATCCGCCAGTATGTTCTGGATGTGGGTGCCACTCCAGTGTCTCAGGAGGAGCTTCCAGGTACACTTTGTTAGATCATCAATAGAATAACATTGCATTCTTTCTCTAATAGTGCATATAGTTTTAATGTGTGTCAGGTTGCTTTTTCAGTGGGGATATTTAAGATAGCTGCAATTTTAAGGTCATTTAAAGGTTGTTTGCCACATTCTTGTTAACATTGCAGTTACTGTAGATATAGATTATTAAAAGTTTTAACCCCTGTTATACTATTAAATGTGATGCTGTTGCCATTACCTCTCCCTTTACTTTTTTTCAGGACCCCCAGGAATCCACAGATCTAGGACTCCTGCAGTCAATAAGCAGAATCCATTTATGGCAGTAATGAAGATATATTCCAACATATCTGCTAAAGTGTTATTTCAGCCCTGCTGCTTGGATTGCTGTACTTTCTGCATACTTGTCAAGCTGTACAGATATTTTCAGAATGTGCAGATGAGCAACTTATACCTCTGGCTCATATTTAAGATCATAGTGATTGAGGTGAAAACTACTGACAGGATATTAAAGACTGGAGACAAAATATAATAACAGAGATCTCACATTCAAACTGAATACCGCTGAGAAATGTCATGGTGAAGCAATACCTGTTATTTTTTCATCTTTCTAGGTTTGTAAGGGCAATATTTCACAATGATACCTATTCTTGGGCCTTTGTCCATCCATTGTTCATGGCTTTGTCCACATCCCTTGCCCTAAGAGATTGAGAGGTATGAATGACCATAATAGTGACAACAGTGTAAATTGCTTAACATATATTGGAGCATAGTAGTGCAGGTATTAATGTATTCCTGTTTTGCTTCCTTTTATTACAGGTGAAAATGGAATTGGTTCTACCTCCCCTATGCCACCTGATGTCAGTATCTTATCAGACTCTGATGATAATGGTGGCCAAAGTGAGGCACAAAAATATACCACAATAAAAAGCAGTCAGAGGGTGGAATTGCTGCTTAAATTGGTTAAAAATACTTATCAAGAGAAAGCAGAGGGCTATGGAGAGTTTGCATAAAAAGATTGTAGAGTTGCAACATGACCTTACTAATAGAGCTTCAACTGCAGTCTTTCAATTAAACTTTAAAAACATTAATGACAAACTGAAGAAAGTAGAATGTGATGCCATGGCTAGGAAGAAATCTAAGCTAAATAGAGATATCCAGGATTATGATAAAAATGAAATATACAATTGGCCCCGTAGAGGGTGCCGGTTTCAAAAGAATGCTAAAAGACGTGCAACAGGAAGTGAGGAAGCATCCTCATGCTCTTCCATTGAGACTGGGGGAAGTCGCAAGAGTGTCTCTTTCGAAAATATTGTAACTGAATGCCCAGACGGTAACGTAGAGAACCGAAGAGGTGAGCAGAGTCAACGGAAGAATCTTCCTAGCATGCAAACACGATCTACAAAGAATCAGGGTAAGACAAGTCATTTGTCTGTTTCTAATCAGTTAAAAAACTAGATCCTGAATGTCAGCGTGTTTTGAATGAAACTACGCTGTCAGTTGATGAAGTTTGTGCGTTGTCCAGCTTTGATTATGCAGCAGTCTTGATTGGTCATGATGAAAATGTACTTTCCGAAAAAAACAGTGTGCGTTCTTTTGGAAAAAACAGTGTGTGTTCTTTCAAACAAGAAAAGCATAGCGCTGATATTCATCTGGGGCAAGTGCCAGTGGCTAAAGAAAAGACCATAAATGAACTTAATTTCACGTTTTGTTATAGAGCTGATAATAGAGCTGATAATGATGTTAATGTCAGACGTGATTTTGAAACTGTTCAAAGCGTTTTTGAAATTAATCAAACTGTTAATGAAAGTGACACTGTAGTAATGACTGATGGTAACAATGATTTTGACTGTTTTTCTGAATATGCATATGAAGATGATAGTGGAAGGGATGTCTTATTGAATGACATGCTTTTCACAAATGCTAGTTTGAATGTAATCAACCTTTCCAATGTTGTCTTATCTGATGAAATGCTTGGTGTTCTGTTTAAGGGCACGAAATTTGTACCTACCAGATTACCCTTGTTTTCTGATATATTTATGGACGTGAAAGATTTTGTCCGTAAATGAAACTTGAAGGTCTATTTTCATGAGAGAGAAAAATGTTCTGCTAATGAAATTGAAACTTTGTTAGATGACTCTCTTTTAAACCTGAGTACATATGATTATGAAGGTTTAATTATTGATGAAAATAGGGATTCTGATGTTCCTGAATCTTCTGTGGAAGATGACATTAATATTGAGGGAACTTATGGGAGTGGGTATGGGCACATTGATGTCCCTTATTTTTCTGGTGACAGCAATTTTGTCCCCCCTAAAAAATCACAGGCTATAAACGCTTTTGAACATGTTATGCTTTCTAAACTTGAACAGGCACATACATTTTTTTGTATGGGAGAAAAGGTTTTTAACCTGAGTAAGGATGAGTGGTTGGCCCTTAAGACATTAAGGACAAAATTGGATAGAGTTACCATTAAACCGGCCGATAAGGGGGGTAATTGGGTTTTGATGAACACTGAAAAATATGAAGGCATTGTTAATGGTTTGTTATTGGAAGACACCTATGTGAAATTGAATTGTAATCCTTTGTCATCGTATTCTGATGAACTCACTGAACTATTGGAGAGAGGGGAAAGATTAGGTTTCTTCACAGGAAAGGATGTGAAGAAACTTTTGGTAAGGGAACCTCATCACCCGTACATTTATATTATTCCAAAGATTCACAAAAATGTTGCTAACCCACCAGGAAGGCCCATCATTTCAGGCATTGGTTCTTATATTGAGAGGGTCAATTGTTTTTTGGACTTTCATTTCAAGAAATTTCTTCCAAAAGTTTGCTCCCATGTGAGGAATACTCAAGATGTATGTTTAGCTTTGAAGGGGTTAAAATGGGAGAAGGTCTATTATTGGGCAACAGTTGATGTTGCTTCACTTTATACTGATATCAATAAAAGATGGGGTTTAGAAGCCATGCATAAGATGATGGGTGAAGGGCCACGCAGAATGTTTTTGTTAAGTTCCTTAGAATTTAGTTTGACGCATAATTATTTTACGTGGAAAAAGGATTTCTTTTTGCAAACAAAAGGGACCGCTATGGGTGCAGCATTTGCACCCACTTATGCGGTAATTTATATGGGAGAATTTGAGAAAGAATTTATGTTCCAGAATGCTTTTTTTGTTAATAATGTTGTATTCTTTAAACGTTACATAGATGATTTAATTTTTGTTTGTAGGGGTGAGATGTCTCTGTTTAGCCAGTTTATTGATGACTTGAATAAAAACTATCATGGGTTGGAATTTGTAGCACATAGGTCATTATCCAATATTTCTTTCCTGGATGTAGAATTTTATGTAGGAACTGATGGGTTGGTGCAATACAAACCTTTCAGGAAACCCACATCAGTCAATAACTTTTTGCATGCCAGCAGCATGCATCCTTCACATTTATTAAAGGCTTTACCTGAGGGGGAATTTAGAAGGAATTTGAGAAATACCTCAGATAAAAGGCTTTGGGATTGGGTTTGTGATGGAGTTTTGGATAGACTTTTATCCCGAGGATATGATCGTAACCAACTTTTAGACATCAAAGAGAAATTGTGTAGAACTGAGACACTGAGGAGGAACAGATATGGGGGTAGTCACTATTGTGATACCAAAGTTGGATTAGATAAGATATTTTTTGTGTCACGATAGTCTACTTTTTTAGATACTATGGAGAAAATCATAAGAGGGTTGTGGCATGTTGTATGTGAAGACCCAATAGTTGGTAATCTTTTTCCAAAGCACATTACTTTCTCTTATAGAAGATATCCCAATTTAAAGGAAATATTAAATAGGAAATTGGAACCCTCGGTTGATAGTAATGTTGGGATGCATAGTTATGGCCGATGCTCAGTTTGTGATAAAATCAAAAATATGCATGGGGTTAAAATAAACGGAAAGAGATATTTGGCATTTGAGAGATTTGATTGCATATCTTCTGGTGTAGTGTATATTTTGGGATGGGATTGTACACCACCCATGTGGTATAATGGTCAGACTACCAGGAAGGTTAAGGTTCGGATTTTGGAGCATTTGAGTGACATCAGGAGGAGCAACATGGAGAGCCCAGTAGCCACTCATTTTTGTAACACACACAATGGTAATATTGAAGGATTTAGATTTAGAGTACTTGCTAGACCTCATTTGTGTATAGGAAATTTTAAAACTGCTCTGAATAAGCTTGAACAAAGGATGATTATAGGGTATCACACATTATTTCCTGTTGGAATGAATTTAGAAAGTGGATGAAATTTATTAGTGTAGCAAATTTGAATTTTGTAACACATTTATTTTATCATTTCTAACTGTGCATATTAGTGTGTATGTCATATGTTATGTATTATTAACATTTGTAACTTATAAGGACATGAATTAGTTAAAATTTATATACTATTAATTGTGACAAATAATGATAACATTTTATGTTTATATATGCTGGATTTTGTCACAGCGTTGACAGGGTTAAAAATGTTTGGATTGATTAATTAATTGATTAATTGTTTTATTGATGAATATATAAAAAAAGAATTTGTAAGTGCTTGAATGTGTTCCATTGAAGGCGAACTGCCGAGGTACCAGGACAGAATTGATGGATTAAAGCTGCTTCTTTGTTCCACCCTCTGACTGCTTTTTATTGTGGTATATTTTTGAAGAATTTTTGCTGCTGTTGCTTTGAGTATTATGGAGACAAAGTGAGGCACAGCCAGGGGTTGTAGTGGCTGATTCTGACACAGAGGTTAACATCCAGCAACCCCCCCCCCCAATAATCACCAGACACAGCCAGTATGCCTACGCATAAACAGTCCACTGAAGCCACAGATATTGGACAGTCGGATGGTGAGAACATTGACCAGATAAGTGTAGCTACTACTACAGCTTCAGTGACTGTTGAAACTGGCCATAGCCAAACTGTTGGCAAGGTGCCATACAGGCAGATTGATAGTAGTGCTCAGAGGAGGCCTGCTGTTCCTCCCCAACCTGTTGCAGGTGTCTCATCACATATCACTCAACATATGTTTAGAGCTGTCATGGAGGCACAGGCACATTCAGAAAAGAACAGCAGGAGAATGCCTAGGATTATAGATGCAGCATAGTCTGACATCTGTGACTGCTTCCACCATGTTGTTGATTCCCTGGATCTGGTGAATGACATGTTGGAACAGGATGTGTCTATGATGGAGTGCAGTGCATCTGTCATGGAACACACATTATCTGTGATGGAATATCTGCTGGGAGGGGAGTGTTGGCCTCATGGGCATAGGTCAGCAATTACATCTGCTGTGAGTCAACATGGCTGTGCCTGATCATGCTCCAATAGTGGCAGTGCATCCATTGCTTCAGCAGGGAGTGTGCTGTTCACACCCAGATGTAGCAGGCCATGGGGTCATGGTCCTAGGCATTCCTGTGAAGGGAGCATGTTCAGCAGACGTCGGTCACCTTCAGTTTGTAGCACAGCATCCGACCTTGGGCGTGGAGGTGCCAATGCAACTCCTGGCAGAGACAGTTTTCATGTTCAGGGGTGGAGACGATGAACTGTCAGCTCTACCATGCATGGCTCATAGCTGTTTGACACACAGACATGTAGGGCTAGCACTGAGCTTGGCTGTGTTCATGCAGACACTCACACACCAATGTCACACTGAGGGCACCTACAGACACACATGCAACATTTACATGGTCCATCTTGCCTGCCTCCCTTGCTTACATGCACACACACACACACTTACCAGCATTTTGTTTCACCCTAGGCCTCCTGCACCCCACAAAACACCCTGTGCAAGTGACGATAACTGTACCACATCCATGTCATCTATTTTTTGGACTCAGGGATACTAAAGCTATGTGTCTAATGCACTGGGTGGCTTTCTATATTAATATGATGTTATTACCTCCATTTGTGCTGTTGAACTGATAATTGTACCTGTCATTTAGCTTGTATGTAGCCATTTAGACAGTTGCTAGCATAATAATGAATCTACTCTGTAGTGGATGCTTTCGTAAGGGCTGTGAATTGAGACAGTTAACTGTGTCTCATTAATACATTTAACTTTCTCTTTAAGGATAGTTTAGTACAAGTGTATGGGTGCACATCCAAAGTCAACCCATCGGATTCAGAGCTCAAGACTGTATGTCAGCACTGAAGACAAATTTCATCAGAATGGTAATAAAGTATAATGTTCCTTTTTTGCATGTACATTGCCAAGGATCCAATGTTCATAGGATGTGACTAGGGTATTGACCTGATGGTGTTTAGAAGCATAGCCATTACATCACAATTAAAAGTCAGATATAATGCATGGCCAGGTTTTGTCTAGTTTGGACCATCCACATCCAGGAGTGAAGCAGCAGTGATCCACGATAGATAACATTTTCACTTCAAGTCATCCAGCCTGTCCTTCAACAGGGTAATGTAGGTGCTCTGCTTTACATGGATTTGAAGCCTACTGCAAAACAAAGATGACCTTTGAGAGATGTATCTGCCTCGCCAACATGTCCTATGTGTATCATAGTGTACTTTGAGGTCCCTGGAACAGGTAACTTGAATACAACATTACTTACGCATGTGCAGCATTTTCATCCCATTTTGACCACAGATTGCCCTGTAAGGCATGCATAATCTGCCTCAAAGCTATCTATATCATAGAACACAAAGGGACAGCTATGTCAGTCTACCCACAGAAGTCACCTGTTGGAGACTCTCTGATGTTTTATTACTCAGACATGTCTGAGGTCTGTCAAGTTGGTGTAGGTGTCTGATAAAATACATTTCAAAGGGTGGATTATGTTCATTAATACAACTAATTAGGGATGAGTATAGGGGATTGCTAACAAATATTGCTATTGATGTAATGCTGTTGCTAATCAGATGTAAGCTGTAGAAAGTCTCCCTCCCCACAGTAGACCCAGGTTGCAGTTGACGTGTTCCAAGGTCTATCAATACAGAAGTGGAGAATAGTGTGCTCATGGTTATTTTATAATAAGCAGGAACATTTATTATTACCACAGTGTATGCTGACACATTCTTGTGCAGTTCATGTAAAACCCATGGCTTTCTCAGCAGTCATTAGTGCCACAGACCCTTAGTTTTGTTCAAGACTTCTGAGACATACAGTATATGTCAAACATGAGGGGCCACAGCATTAACACTTTTGCTACCACAAAGGTGGCTGCTTGAGGTGAAGTCTCGCATTGTGTTGTTGGTCTGTGATCCCATTTGCAAACCAACTGATAACACAGGATATTATATTCACCTTGGTTAGTTTCCCAGTGACAACAAATGTTGGATTGTGTTGAAGGCCTATGCCAAGTTATGATAGAATATGTGCATATCTTTGACTTTGTGTATGTCTCTGTTCACAGTCTTGAATCCCAGCAGGTTTTGCAGCCACAAGATACCACTGAGAACACCTAACTGGAACAGATCTAGTGTTTGGAGGTTACCTATTTCCTTGTGTTTGAGATGCATGCGAATTGTATCCATTGCCTTACAGCAGAGGTTGCATAAAGTTATTGTTCTATGATTACACTTGTATGTTGCCAATCATCTCTTGCGTGGTTGGAAAATGGTCACTGTATTCCATTCATTGTGGACAATAGCAGTATTCAAACTGTGGCTGAATATGGTGTCAAGGGGAGTAGCTCACTGTTGAAGAACATGAACAGCACAAGCCGGAATGCCATCTGGTCCCATGGGGAATGTGCTTCTAGTCTTGGAAAGGGCAGGGAAAACTTTCTTATTGTAGATACCACAGATTGGAGATGATGTTGCACACATGGTTTGTAGTAAGTTTAGGGGTGGCAGGGGGGGACACCTTTTAGCCAGATATGTCTGCTAGCAGGTTTGGGAGTTACACTGGGTCAGTGTGTGTGCTACCATATGTAATTAGATCCAAATACATCTGAGTTTTATATATATCAGTTTGCAGATGTGCATAAAGAAATCCTTATAGTTATGCCTGGATATGTTGTTTGCAAATTATTACCATAGTTGCTCTGTAATGTTTTTTTAAGGTGTCTTATTTGCATGATTATGCTGAGTAGAGTCACCTTCCAATTCTGGATTCTCAACGTTGTATTTGTAAACAGCAGCTTCTTTCACTTATTGTATATTGTAGTTATGGCAGACATCTACCAGTATGCTTTGCATTTTCCAGAGGATCTTTGGTTGAGCCTGTCAGGCATGGCTGTATGTATACATTTGTGTAGTTGTGTAGACAGGACATCAGGGAGTAAGTTACTATAGCTGTTAATGTCCTTTGTGGAAACTGTGTCTTGGAAGTAGCTTAGACCATCCCTTAGGAGAGTGTAGTTACCTTGGATGATGCTTGTGAACCAGACTCCTCCCTTTGGAAAGTTCAGTAGCTATATCTACTTTGAAAATACCACCTTATGGTTGGACTAATAGTGCAAGCACTACACATGTGTCATTACATTGTTCAGTCATATTGTTGAGGTACAGGTGTGGAATACGAGATAACCTTGTGGGGTGGTTAACTGTTTCTTCCATGACATTTCAATCCACAAACTCCACATAATATTGTGCAAGTGAGTTTGTTCTCCTACAGTTATCCCAATCAATGGATGAGTACTTTCACTCACCCCTGCCTGGGTTGTTTTGTTTGACTTTAATTGTTACATTTAGTAATATATAGGCTATGTAGCCTTTCATGTTTATGGGTGGTGACCTATTAATGGCAATAGCATGAAGGGGTTTCCTATTCACAGTATGTTGGACATAAAATAATTCCATATGGTTATCTTTTGTACACACTCTTGAGGTGTACTAATCTTCATTGTAAATAGGTATGACACCTCATGTGGTTCATATAACATCAGTTTGCTTTGTGAATGTTAGGAAGGCATTGTAACACTGCAAGGCCAAAATACTTACTGCAGCCTTGAACAAGGCTTCTGTAACTGCACAAACATAGGCATCTTCACTGAGAAGAGTGCTTACAGAAAATGCGATTTAAGATGTGAACTCCTAGGGTATGGCAGCACTGCCTTTACTTTGCTGGCGTTGTTCATTTTCATATTGGTTATTCTGCTTTTGTGACCTTGCCTAATAAAGGGATTACGGTGCAGTCAAGTGGCTTATGTCTGGCAAAGCAGAGTTCTCTATCCACCATGACATCCCACACTGATGGGTACTGTAACACCTTTGAATGGCACCAGAAACTTAGACAAGTTCAGAGAATCTGTTGTTCTTTATATACTGGTATAATTCTAGATGAGGGTATAATGCTGCTCAAAAACAGGGACATACCTGTCTTGGACTCATATTTATATAGCACAATCATGTCTGTGTTCATATATTTCCTATAGTCACTTCTCAGATTGTGCATTCCAAGATGAAGTATGCTGGATTAAGATTGGGATTTGTTGAGAGACTTGATTGTATGTGTGGTGTGACAACTACATTTGCCACACAGCTGGCTCTAAACATATCCTTATTTAAGCTGGTGAGTAGGTCATCTGTACATCTCACTCTACAGTCAACTATTATGGAAAAAATTGGGATACATGCCTATTGCCTTATGCACTTCTGTACATCTCACTCTATAGTCAACTATTATGAAAAATGTGGGATACATGCCTATTGCCTTATGCACTTCTATGATGAGACAGTGGTGATGATATTTCTTATGTGTATTGTCTACTTGTAGCCTGATTGCATTTAGAATGTGTCTGCAGTTTAAGATGGTTTGTGAGGAGTATCTCTGCACATGATGGTTTGTGTTGGGTACATATTATGAGTAGGAGTTAAGGTGTGTGAGTGGATAACCTGTTTAGTGTTACCCTTCTGGAAGCAAGAGAGCACTGATTCCAGATTCCTACTATAGGTGCAGTTCTTGAAATTTGTACTTCAGTGTGTAGGAGATACAGACTATTCAGTGCGCATGAGGCATTATCTGCACTGAGTCACAAAACCCATGACAATTACACTAGCATTGGAAGCAGATGGAAAATGGTAGGTGATAATGGAAGGTTTTAACTTGGTATCTGCACAGGGAATGCAAAAAGGAGTGATACATTTGATCTGACTTCTATTTTTTGGTGACTAATCTATGGGGTGTACATTATGAGGTCCTTCATAAGGTGGATCAGTGCCTCTGTTACTGATAGGTAAGTGGGTATATTGCCACTTGTTATGCAACATAGGTTCTGACAACTAGATCTGCTCTACTAAATAACATCAGCCATTTTTATATGAAAGCAAGTGTATTTACATTTCTGCATATATGAGGGTAAAATGTTGCAGCCTCTGCACACAATCCAGAACAGGTAATAGAAAGGCATACTGATAAAGCCCAAACTCAGTCCTGATTAACTTTCAAATAGATACTCCTACTGTACACTCCTACCACCAGTGTATAGATGGAGTTTCTCCAAATGCAAATATCATCTTCTTCTTCCTATTATTTTGAATAGCACCATTAGGTCTCGCCACAGCATCTCATCTGCTTCCATTCCTACCTGTGTTCAAGATCTTGCTCTGTCACACCCAATGCCTGCATGTCCTCTATTACCACATCCATACACCTTATCTTAGACCTTCCTATTTTCCTCTTACCTGGCTCCTCCATCCTTAGTATCTTTTGCCCAATATACCCAGCCTCACTCCTCAGCACGTCCAGACCAACATAATCCCATCACTCTCCTTTTGTCTCCAAACCATACAACATGAGCTGACACTCTAATATGTGGTTAATACTCCTGTTCATCATCAGCGCAAACAATGCAAAGCATAACATCTGGGATGCTGCCAACAACTGTTAGGACTCTTGTCTTTTTGTCAGTGGCATGATCTGCAACCCATATGATGTAGCTGGTCTCACTACTGTCTTGTAGACCTTCCCTTTCAGTCTTATTTGTACCTGTCTGTCAAAACTCACTCCTGACACTCTTCTCCACCCTTCATACTCACTCTTCTTCACCTGTCTTCCATACTCACTATTTCTCCAAACTGTTGATCCAAAGTATTTCACATCATATGCCTTTGCTAACTGCACTCCCTGCATCCTACCCATTCATTTAACCTCCTTCTCATTCACACACATATTTTCTGTCTTAGTCCTGCTGACCTTCAGTCCTCTCCTCTGTAGACCATATTTCCACCTCCCTAGGATCTCATTAATCTATGCTCAATACAGATCACAATATTATCCACAGAAATCATAGTATACAGGAACTCCTAAGTGATCTAATGTGTCAACCTGTCCATTTCCATCGAAAATATGATGTTTGTGCATACAATAACAGGAATGCCACTGTTGTCTGCCTTATATAGGATGAGGTGATATCTACCTATCTGTCAGGCCAGTGTGTGACCATGGCCTTTTGTGCCGTATATATAACCAATAATCTGATATCACTGATGACATCATCAGGTTTGATGAATACAAGAGAGCAGTGTCCCTTAGGCTGCTGTAAAATGCTTTGTGTAACATCCACCAACAGCTCACACACATACACACACAGTTGACTGCAGTGAGAATATAATCCCTACCTATCTAATTTTACAGACTACATATCACAGTACTTAATGCTCGCATCACCACATAAGTCTAATTATAATAGGACTGCAGGTGATCTTATGGTAGATGACATCAGCAGGCCATGTGGAAGACATGAGTTTGGAGGGCTGCCTTGACTGGATGTTTGTGCAAGCACCAAAACAGTGCAAAACCATGCCATTTGTGAAGTTGGATTGGGATACAGACTTCCACTTTTGTTTACACACACGCGCTCACGCGCACACACACACACACACACACACACACACACACACACACACACACACACACACACACACACGCGCGCACGCTTAATGCATGCGCCACAGCAAAAGTCTGATTTATGTAGGACTGCGGGTGAACTTATACTAGATGACATAACCAAGCCATGTGTTGAAAAATAGCTTGGGAGGCCTGCATAGCTACATTGCTTTGTAGTGTCATCTGAGGCTAGTAGCCTAGCAGATGAATACTGTTTTGTAAGCAAGCTGTGTAACAACAAAACCCCTATTGAGCATATTTGTCTGTTTGCGTTTGGATGAGCAAGCCTATGAGCACCATTGTTTGGACCTGTCTATGAGGAAGAACACAACATTTTATAGTACAACTTCTACAATGGTTGATATATGTGTGGAAAAATTAAGGGTGATGGAGAGTTGTTGCTGGTGGGGAAACAAATGGATGGCTTGTCAGTATATGTACATATACTTATATTGTGCCCTCAATTTGCAATGTTTCCACATGTTGTCTTAGGGGAGACATGGAGCCTGAGAATGATAGGCCACCATACCTCTCAACTGTCAAGATATTTGCATAATGTCCAGATGTTAGACTCATATTTATGGTCTTTTTCACACAGTATTGTGATTTCCTGGAAAATCAATGGCAAATCATTGAGAAATGAAGTTAGAAGATACTGACAGACATCTGAATTTCAGATGTCATATCCTTCAGAAAAATTCATGCTAATGCAACTCCTGTTATTCTATCACCTTTCTAAGTTTGTAACAGCAATATATAAAAATGTGTCCCTATTTTTGGGCCTTTGTCCCCTCATTATTTGTGACTTTGTCCTGATTTCATGCTTTAAGATAATGAGAGGTATGTTGGACACTATGGACACACACACACACACACACACACACAAATATATATATATATATATATATATATATATATATATATATATATAGTGCTATAGTGTGAGAAGCATCGGATCTGTGCTATGGTTAACTAAGTGTACATGCATGCGCATTTGCCTTTTCTTTTTACCTGTTTGCGCATAGGTAAGTAGTGGCAAATGGGAGGTGCATTGCTCACATCTGAGACTTACTGTTATGTGATATACACCCATTACTACAGCCCACTTGTATCTATACTCCAGGCCAGGATTTCACAATTACTAATGGCAATAATTGAATGTATCCAATGTCTGGGGTTGGCAGTTCTGCACTGCTGCTGTCCATGCAAACTGGCTAATCCTTATCAAAAAGGTTTTATACATGTGGTGGACCATGTACATCTGGAATTAAAGCAAGACAAAGCTGATAACAGTATGCAACACAAAGCCACAGTCTGTAAAACACAACCTATTCCTAGTATACATTCAAAACTTGTACTTATATCAGAATTTGATCCCTTAATAGCATTACAGCTTCATGAGACAGGATGGCTGCCTTAGTCTTTTTGGCCTCAGAAGGAGCATGTCAGAACTGGGGTCATTCATCACACAGTCACCTGCATAAATATGTACACTGCTACACATCAGTTACCGAAAACATACAATGTCTGATCAAATCAATATTATTGTCCTGAAATTGTGGGAGATAATAACTGTGACAAACACCCATATACCATGAGTTTGGGTGTAGCAGATGAGTTATTGTTATAGTAGCTACAAGGGGACACTCCTGTTTTGGGCAGTGGGGGAATAAACCACATTTTCTGTTAGGATACAGACAATTCTGAAGTCAGACACTGCAATGTGTAATCTCACTTTCTATCTTCTGCCATGAATGATGTACCAGTAATCTGCTGCAGTAGGACTGTATGAATAGGTTCATAGGTTCATAGGTTTATACTAGGCTATCTGCCCTAAGGCATTTATAAGCCTAGCCCGAAGTTTTGTGGCTTACGCCACCCCTTATATGAAAAAATACTGTGCCCATTAGTTTGTTGTGCCTCTGTCCAGCAGTGACACAGAGATGATTCCCGGGGTAAACCTACGATCTCCCATCCACAGGTCAAGATTTCTCTTGAACAGAGCCAGCGAGGTGCTCTGCCTCACATGGACCGGGATTTTATTCCACAGCATAGGGAGTCTCTGAGTGATAAATCTATCCCTCCAGCACGTCCTATTTATATCTGTGCTAAGGTTTAAATCGCTTGCTCTAGTGGTTTTGGTGGATTTGGATTTTTTGAGGTGGAGCATGTCCATTAATTCCAGGTTGGACATGGCCTTGTATGTCAGGCACATGTCACCTCTGAGCAGATGGTATGCGACTGAATAGAGCTGGAGTTTCTTCAATCTGGCAGCATATGACAGATTTTGGAGTCCCTTTATCCTTTTGGTGAGGAACTTTTGGGGTCTCTCCAATTGCTGCAGATGTCGGGTGAGATACATCCCGAATGGGGCATTGTACTCGATCATTGGTCTGATAAGTGAAGAGTACAGGGGAACAATGACCTCACTAGATCTGGATGTGAATCCCTTCATGATCAGGTGGACAATGTAGAAGGTCTTTCTAACCACTTTAGCAACGTGAGTGTCAAAAGAAAGGCCACTGTCAACCTGGGTCCCCAGGTCCCTGATAACCTCTTCTGTGCTTAGTGGATTGCCACCTATATGTTTCCTGCATGAGGCCTACTAATGACAATTGGACACTTAATAGTAAAATAGTGTCTGTAGTCACGTTAACTTAATTTCTGTACAAATACATCACTATTTACTTGCATACTGTACCAAATTCATAGATACAAAGGATATGTCCTAGTACTGTACAAGCATACAGTGTAGGTTAAGGACCTACCTTGCAAATACAGTGGTTGACACAACTGTAGTTCAGGGCTGACACTGTCTGATTCATGCATTACACAGCCAATACATGGGTAAGTACAGGTTGTCTGAGTTGCCTGGCATCAATTTTAATATACGTATGTGAGTATGAGAAAGGTATTAGTCTCTAGGTCCCTAAGTGATCAGTGAATGTGCTATGCATTGTCTCTTAGCCAAAGAAAGGACATACTGAGCATGCCTAAGTCTGCCTACAAGGACAACAGCTGGGGTTCCTCCTCCGAGTCCTCCTCTGACTGTGACTGTAGTGACCTAGGCATTGATAGGGGGATGTGTGTACCTTCCTCTTGCTGATCCTGCTATAGTTGTTTCCACAGGATCAGATTGCAGACCGTAGCACATACTTTGAATATTTGTGTAAATGTCTGTGGAGTATATTGCAAAGCTCCACTAGATATATCTAGGCATTGAAACCGTGACTTCAGAAGACCAAACACATGCTCTATGATGTATCCAGTTTGTGAGTGTGCTTTATTATGGAATTCTTTGGTGGGTGTGTGGTTATTTCTGATGGGTGTCATCATCCATGGTTCTAGGGCATATCCAGCATCCCCCAATAAATGGCACTATGAGATGTCCCCCCTAGCAAACATTTGGTAGAGCTGTGATGTGTGCCAGGTATGGGAGTCATGATAACTGCCAGGGTTGCCAGCACACACATTCAAGATAATCCCCTGGGAATTGCACATGACTTGACACTTGATGGAGTAATATTCTACCCTGCTCACCAGGTGTTGCCCTGACATGTTCATGAGTGCAATCTTTGCCACCCAGTACTTCAGGGTAGTGTGCTACATGTTAGAACCATTGCATAATACTGGCCCTCCCTCAGGGGAAACCTTATCTGCTGACTGGCATGTAGGAGCATGGCATCCAGAAATGGTGGAGTATTCTGTATGCTGATGCTTGTGACACCCAAATTATGTGCCAAGTTGGTCTTTGAAAAGTACCTGTAGCTAATATCCTAATGGCTGCACATATCTTAGTTTCCACTGGGGTGGGTTCCCCTTTGTTGGCTCAGGCTCTGAGTTGAGGTTAGCAGAACTCATAGAGTTCTTGTAATATGTCACTGTCTACCCTATAGCACACTACAATCTCCACCTCATGTAGCACCTGGAAGGTTACCCTGGGCCTGAACACTGTTCTCCTTCTTGGCCTAGGCCTGTTATCAGCAGCATCAGCTGCACTAACTTCATCCTCTAGCACATGCAGATGTAGAATAGCTGCAGCAGCCCATAGCATTATCTCAGTTAAATTTTCCAAGTCTCTACTCCAATGGTTTGAAGTATCATGGGAAAAGCAGAATATAGGCTGTAGGCATAATTTATGCATTTCGTGAGTAGGTCCACCATGCAGGATTGGTTAATTAAGATGCAATTCACCTGCATAGGATATAATAAACAAGATCTAAAGGTCCTACTTCAGTGCACACGCTGTGCACACCGTCGTGCAGCAGAGCACAGCTGTGCATAACAAAGGTAAGCCATCTCAAAATTTTATATTTTCATTCCTGTTGTCATGACACATAAAGAAAATACTAATTACCACAAGTTACACTTTATTTGTACAAGCTGCAATGTAAGAAGAGTATGAGAAAAGTTGGCATACCCTGTATTAGAACCCAGAACCATCTGCACTTATAGGTTCATAGGTTCATAATTTGGTACTAGACTATCGGCCCTAGGGCCTATACAAGCCTAGCCATAACAATTCCCTAGCTATTTCTTCACAGAATATTTATTTCCCTGGTCCCCTGTCTAGCAGACATGATTCCTGGGGTGAATTTCCTATTTCCCATCCAATCATCAAGGTTCCTTTTGAAAAGGGCCAAAGAGGCGCTCAGCTTGACATGTATGGGCTGTCTATTCCAGAGTATGGGGAGTCTCTGGGTCAGGAACCTATCCCTCCAGCATGTTTTATTCATTGTGATGACCAGGTTTAGATCCCTGGAGTGTGTGGGTCTGAGGGATTGGGATTTCTTTAAGAGTAGCATGTCCAACAGCTCTGGGTATGACATGGCCTTGCATGTTAAGCAGAGATCACCTCTGAGTAGGCAATATGTGACAGAGTTTAGCTGGGGTTTTTTTAGATGGTCAGACTAGGGCATCTACTTTAGGCCTGTGATTCTTTTAGTGAGGTATTTCTGTGGCCTTTCCAGTTGTTGCAGATGTCTTGTGAGGTACATACCAAATGGGGCATTGTACTCTATAATGGGTCTAATGAGGGATGAGTACAGTAGGACAATGACCTCCTTTTTTCTGGATAAAAAGCCCTTAGCGATGAGGTGTGCCATGTAAAAGGATTTCCTGACTGTTGTGGCGATGTGGTTATCAAAGGTGAGACCACTGTCCACCTGTGTCCCTAAGTCCCTTATCACACTTCCATTGTTTAGTGTACTGCCACTTATGTGGTAAGTCATGGGTACATGTTTTTTCCCAAAGGGGATAACTATACATTTCTTGGCATTTAGCTTGAGCCCATGGCTCTGGCACCAAGCATCTATTTCTGTAAGGCCCTTTTGTAGAATATCCACATCATTTGGGGATTCAGTAATGGCTCACAGTTTGCAGTCATCTGCAAACTTTGTTAGCCAGAGTTCCTTAGTGCTGGCCTGTACTTCAGAGAAGTAGATGCCAAACAAGAGTGATCCCAGGACTAACCCTGAGGTACTCCACTTGTCACTTGTCTGAAGCTGGATTTTGAGCTGGCTACTTTTACAGTGTGGGTTCTGTCAGTAAGCCAGTTGGCAACCCATCGAGTGATGTAGCGATTAATGCCCATGTTAGTAAGTTTATCTACGATTCCAAAGTGGGGGGTGGTGTCAAATGTCTTGGCAAGGTCCAGATAGGCTGTGTCGACCACCTTACCCTCATACACGGCTCTGGAGACTGATTCGAAGAAGTCAGTCAGGTTGAGGAGACAAGATCGGCCCTTTAGGAAACCAAACTGGGTGGGGTCAAGTATTTAAAGATTGCCAATGTCTTTGTTTATAAGTTCCATGATAATGTGTTCCATGGCTTTGCAGATCAGGCTTGTCAGACTGATGGGATGATAGTTCCCAGGATCCAAGGTGGATCCCCCCTAGTGGAATGGGATAACTGTAGCTGTGTGCCACTCAGTGGGCATGAAGCCTGAGGTGAGGCTATGATTAGACATGATACTTAGGTGAGGTGCCAGTTCATTTTGTAGTTCATGTAGTACACAGCCCATGATGTCGTCTGGTCCCATGTATGCTGTATTCTTAGCTTTGGAGAGTGCATTTTTTTACCTGTGTAGCCATGATTACTGGAATTTGGCAACCTTTTGGTATTGAGATGGGCCCTTCAGGGGGTGACAGGGGGGTGAAGTTGGCACTGAATCGATCTGCCAGGATATTGGCAATATCCTTGGGATCAGTATATTTAATGCCATTCTGTTGTAACTCAGAGCAGATCTTTGCATTGGCATTTAGGTACTTGACATAACTATAGAATGCCTTGTGGTTGTCCTTGGAATCTTTGACAATTTTATTTTCGTAACTAGCTTTGGAGGATTTTATGAGGGATCTCAGCTTTTTACTGAGGTTGGTAAGGGAGTATTTTGCATCCTGGGATTTTCCTCTTTTCTGCAACAGTTTCTTCCTTCTGTTGTATAGTTTGTTTATTGCAGGAGACCACCAGATCTGCTTCCTTTTTTTGGAGGAGAGCATCTTGGTTCTATTTGGAATGGCTCAATTCATGCATGAGTGGATGTGCTCATACAGTGCCTTAGTGTAGGATTCAACAGTCAGAATTTCAGTTCCCATCTGCATGGGTGTCATGAAGTTTGTCACTTCTGACTTGAGTAGCATGAAGTTGGCTTCTGTGAAGTTTTTATGGAGGTTTCCCTACTGGGGGTGTGGGGGTGGGATATGGATGTCAAGGGTGATTAGCTTATGGTCAGACCTGACCAACAAGGGGGTGACCACTGGTGTGGAGCATCAATCTCGCATGTTGGTAAGACCAGGTCTAGGATATTTGAGCCCCTGTTGGGACTATGGATTAGGTGATCCAGGGCATTGGAATTTATGAATTTCAAGAACAGTTGGGCAAATGTGTTGGTACCCGAGTAGTTTTCCCAATTAATGACAGGGTAGGTGAAATCACCCAGTATTCGGGTGTTTGGTTGCATCTTAATATTTTCCAGTATGTTTAGAAAGGTGTAGTGAGAATCTTGGGGTATGGTGGGGGATCTGTAGCAAGCTACAGTTTAGATTGCAGTCTTACCTAGTGTTAGTTGCACCTGTAGAATTTCAGAAGCATTGTGTTGGGCAACTAGCCTGAAGGTGTGAATATCCTTGGTGAATATGGACACTCCTCCACCTTTAGTGCTTTGGTCCTGGTTTGGTAGCCGCAAAGTGTGGTAAGAGTTGTAGCTTGGTTTTGCAGGGGTGCTCTCTGGACCCTGAACCAGATCTCAGTTACTGTACAGATATTGATGTTCTCCATTTTTAGGAGTGCCTCAAGAGAGTGCATTTTGAGGTTTAGATTTTGAGCATTGAGTAGCATTACCTTCAGATTTTGTATGTTTATACTCCAGCCCAATACTTAATACCTGTCACCACAGAAGTAGTTACACAAATTACTATCACTGGAGGCTATTAGCAAAGCACAGCCCCACTTACCAGGTTTGTGTGATGCCCAGCTGTGCTCAGCAAAATTAATTGAATGCATCCAGTTCTATTTTTGGATGTATAGTTCATGCCTGATACGAGGGTGGTCTAGTCATGCAAACAAGGTATGCTTCACGAAAACCATTTGCAGCAAGTGGTGCACTGTGTAAACATGTGCATTACACGCACGCAAAAAAAAAAAAAAAAAAAGAAACAAAAAAAACAGTGACCTGACTCACCCCCTGATGTCATAGACATCCATTGGAAACATAAACACCATGTAAGAGCCTACACAAAGTGAACATCCCTACATGGTTCCTCCTTTTTATGATTCAACAAATGCACTCATTTTTCCACTCATTGGCATAATAACCATGTTGACAGCCTGGAATCTACACAGGTATTAGCTGTGTAAGCTGGAAATTAGCACAGGAGCACAACTTTAAAGACACAAGACAGGGTATTACTTTACCTATCGTGACAGTACATTATATTCCTCTTTGAAATGACATTTCTGGTAATCATATGTATAACCTTTCGTGGCAAATGATGCACTGCAAAAACATGAATTAAAAAACTACATTTACATTTATAGTAATCTGACACCTCCCTCAATGCTTTTATACATCCACAGTGTATACTTCACCCATTATAGGATCATAGGATCATAGGAGGTTACTAGGTTAATGGCTCCAAGGCCCTTATAAGCCTAGCCAAGAGTTTATCCCCAAAAAGAAACCTCAGTCAGCACCTGTAACCCCTGTCAGTGAGGGACACAGGTGGAACCCCTGAGATGAATTTGTGGTTTCCCATCCACTCATCAAGGTTGCCCTTGAAGAGGGTGAGCGAGGTGCTCTGTTTGACGTGTATAGGAAGTCTAATCCAGAGACAGGGCATCCTATGGGAGACAAACCTGTCTCTCCAGTAGGTTTTGTTAATGTCACATATTAGGTTCAGGCCTTTTGATCGGGTAGTGCATAAGGTGTTAGACATACTGATATAGAGAATCTCTAACAGGGCAGGGTCCGAGATTGCTTTCTAGCTGAGACACAGATCACCCCTGAGTAATCTGTATAATACGGAGTAGAGTGATAGTAATTTGAGCCTGTCTGCATAGGACAGGTGTTGGAAACCATGGATTCTCTTTGTGAGGTATTTTATTGGCCTTTCCAGTTGGTGCAGATGTTTAGAGAGGTACATCCCAAGTGGGGCATTATACTCAATTATCACTCTAATGAGGTAAGAGTATAGAGAGGTAATAACCTCCTTTTGCTGGATGAAATCCCTTTACTTATGAGATGAACCAGGTAAAAGCAGAAATAACATTACTACTAGAGGCCTATATGCTCCCTGACCAATGGAAAGAGGACATGGGGAAACATGTATAAAACTAATTATTGCTGCTAGCAATAAAACAAATAGTGTTGGGGTAGCAATTATTACTAAAAAAACTTCAAGAAAACATCCTACATCATGATACGGACCTGGAAGAAAGATGGTGTTATGTCAATTAGTTGTCCATTCCTAAGACAAACCAGTACTGCTCTTAAATATTTATGTCCCATGCTCTAGGCAACAAGATTTTTTTTATGTCACTATACAGGATACTATCCCTATTTCCGAATTCCTATTACATTATAACTGGGGACTGGAATTCTGTTCAGGATCCCTTACCTGACAGAACAAACATAACTAGTACATATAATGTATGTGCTACCTCAACAATTTCAGAATTAAAAAATGTCTTTAATCTATTTGACCCATACACCTTCCAGTCTATAAGATCACCTAGAAATAAATATACATATTACTCCACTGTCATAAATCCTGGTCTAGGTTGGATTTCTTCCTAATATCAGGATTATTTCTTAATTTTAATATTGCCTTTCATACCAAATCTAGAATTTTCTCTGACCATTCAAAAACAACTTCTTGGATTGGCTCAAAAATATTACTAGGGGAGAAGGGACTATAACTTGACCCTAAACTTAAATCTCCTATCTAAAGGCAAAATAGTTAAATTTATCGAGCGCATCCACTTCCCAAATCCCTTTTGATATTCAGTGGGCCTCCAATAAAGCAATGATTAGAGGCTTTTTTTAATTAGGAAAGCCACCTACTACAAGAAATTATACAGTGCTAAAGAAACCTCATGCAAAAATAAACCTCTAAAATGGAAATTAAACTTCAGTCTGCATACAGTTAAGAAACTGAAAAACAATTAATATTCCTTTAGAAAAAACTATATTTACTTCAAGCTGATTGATTATCTTTTCAAGAAGTAGGAACATTAGCAAATCATGCAGAGTGATCCCAAATGGCTTGCAAATTATTGGCAAGGATGACTAATCAAAGAACTCCTTCTCTTATAATAACCAAGTTAGAATACCAAGGCAAAACATACTCTTCCAACCATGGTATTGCTTTCCTATTTAAAGATTTATATTCCCAAATGTACAATGACCTCTCCCTATATCTAGAAGACCAGGAGTTGAATAAATTCTTAGATCAAATTAATTTTCCGAAACTTTCTCAAGATCAACAAGACTCTTTATTCTCTTCCATCACTCAACAAGAGATCATTATGCATATAAACAGCCTTAAACTTAACAAAACATCAGGGCCTGACAGTTTAACTGTGGAATTCTACAAAACATTTAGCTTGAAAGTATCTAAAAATCTTACTCCATCTTTTTAACTATATTAAGGATAATAAAATTACAGACCCACATCTAAACCCTTATACAACTGTATTTATTCTCAAAGAAAATGCTGACCCTAAAAACCGATGGAGCTACAGACCCATATCTTTAATTAACTTTGATATAAACATCCTGGCTACAATTATGGCCAATAGATTAAAACCAATCATCTGCTATCTCATATCATCCAACCAATCTGGATTCATTCAGCACAGACTAACCTGTGATAGCACTCTCACTCTTGAACCCTTGATGACCCTTTCTAGCCAAAATAGAAATCCAATATATGCCCTTGCAGTTGATGCTTTCTAAAGTTAAATTTAAATGTCCTACTATCGACTATGCCCCAGTTTGGTATAACTCCAAGTTTTATCCAACTCGCTGAAATTCTATACGCCAATGTTCACACCATTTTATAAATTAATAGGATGAACTTCTCTAGGGCTGATATCAAAAATGGAACTAGACAAGGCTGCCCATTGTCATTCTATTTATTTAACTTATACATTGAACCCCTGCTTTTATTTGTATCACAGAAAACCTTCCACCACATTCTTATCCTTCATAATGCCAAGATTACCATGTCTGAATTTGCTGATAACTTAAACATATACTTTACTCTATCCTCGTCAGATCTCAAGAAAATCCTGTCATCTATTTATTCTTTCTCTAGATTTGCTGACTACAAGCTTAACCTGGAGAAATCCTCAATCTTTCCAGTCAATCATGCACACCAGTTAAGCATTTTTCCTTTTTCAAAGAAATGAAGTTGATCCACTCCTTGAAATACTTAAGAATCTATTTCCATCAATATATTAAAATGTCTTATCAAAACAATACTGTGAAACTCTGGTCCACTATACAACAAGATCTTCTTAGATGGAATAAACTTCAGCTCTCCCTTTTATCAAAAGTGTCCATTGTCAAAATGAACATTCTTCCAAGACTGTTATATGTCTTCAATGCCGCTAACCTTGTAGTCTAAAATATATATTTTTTAAAACACTTAACTCTTCTTTATCAGATTTCATCTGGTTACCATAGTCATTCAGAATTGCGATAAGTTATTCCATTTTACCTCCAAACAACCATGATTATAACAAATACCATAAAGCATTTCATTGTTTAACACTGGAGCATGTGTCATTTGTTTGAGCTCAACAATGGCTAGATTTCACTACCATATTTCACACCCGTGTTTTTTGATGTAACCATTGCCAATGTGTCTGCCAAGCCATTGCTATGCTTTCAAATATGCAAATGCATCTGCCAAGGTTGTGCATCTTTGTGCAAAAGCTGTTATGAGTAAGATCTGATTTGGATGCCTGTCCAGATCCATATTTTTAGCTTGACTGCTGCAGACATTGCTGGCAAAGGTATGGATGGTGCTCCTTTTAAAACACAGAGGTGGAGTGTTGAGGAGTCTAGGATTTCTGTTGCACTCCTCATGAAGCACTACAGCCACAGGCAGCTGCATGGGGATTATACAGGGTCTCATTATAAGGCTGAGGTTTGGAATAGCTTGGCCAAGGCTGTCTCCAGTGCAACTAGCATTCTACGGATTGAGAAACAATGTTATTACCATTACAGTGACATGAAGATACACAAACGGGACATCCTGAGCTGATGGGAGGGTGAACTTAAGAATGCAAACACTCCTCAGTGGTATAAGTGTACTAACCCATCAGCTGTCTTTGATATGGCATTAATTAGGCAGACAACACAGGTATTGATTATGCTTTCATATATGTGTTTTTTTCTGTATTTTACAGCTGAAGCAGATATAGCAGAAAACTGTTAGGTGCATCAGAATATATTATATCATCTCATAGAGGAAGAAGTAAGTCTGCATCAGGTCTGGATACAAGGCAGAGTAATATTTTCAGTCCAGCACTGTATATCATCTTGAGCAGGCATACTTAACTTTGATATCAAGCATACATGCCTGCCTGTTCCAATAGCTCTTGGTTATTGCATTAGGTAATGAGTACTTAATTATAATTCTATGTGGGTTCAGTAATCAGAAAAACACATTAAAACTTTTTACAGGATTGTATTTATAAGATATTAATTACAAAACTGCATGACATCAACATTAGAAATCTGTCAAATGTAATTATTAACTTTGAAAGCAGATATCTGATATGGCATAGTAAAATACATGATACTGTTAGTCATATAATACTGTTGTTATTGATTGGCTTTATGACACATTACTGCCTTCCCATCATATCTGGATGTGGCCACCGTGTACTTATTTATTTCTCGTATCAGTGTATGAAATGAAATAATAAACAAATGCGACATGCCATTGATCTAATTCTCACTCTCTCTCGTTTTTATCTCCCCCCACCCTTATCTCTCTATTTTTTTGTGTGTGTGTGTGTATATATATATATATATATATATATATATATATATATATATATATATATATATATATATATATATATATATATATATATATATATATATATATATATATTGTTTTTTAATACATTGCTACTTATAACAAAATGACCAGCAGCACAGGAAGTTTGTCCAAGCACTACAGTTCAGTCTACCATACTTCCACAGGTGGCTGCAGTGGTACCACCAAGACAGCACAGACACCCAGTACATCTGGTGTACAACCTGTCAGCATTGCCTCCCCAGCACCTGCCCTACCTGCCCCATCTGCATCAGGTAGCTCTGGCCTAGCTGATGATGAAGTGTTGCCGTCCACGAGCAGTGGTAATGGAGTTGGTGCTTTTGTTTCAACTGTTGCAACCTGACAGGGCTGGTGCATGGCATAATAGGGAGGAGACTTTGTGCCAGAATAGTCAATCTTGAAAAAGTCCTGAGTCATATTGCTAAAATGATGTCATGTCTGGCACTGCCCCAGGCAACTGATGCAAGAGATAATGATGACAGTTATGTGGGTGAGGACTAGATGCTCACTGTTCTCAGGCTGGATGTAAATGCATCTGCATGGTCACCTACTGTCTCCAATCATGGTGTCTCCAAAATATTTGTGTTCATCACTCCACCTGTCTGTCTTGTATGTCTTGTATGTCTGCACCTGCTATCTAACTACCCTATCTACCTACCCCTATCATTCCTAAACATCTTCCCCAATATCCCCCCCCACCAAAAAAAATGGAACCTGTCCCACCAAAAAAAAAAAAAAAAAAAAAATATATATATATATATATATATATATATATATATATATACCATCTTGACACACTTGATTTAGTACAATTGGCTATACAACATTATACTGTATCTGTCACCCATTCTTGTTGAGGTTATTCTACAAAGAAGAAGTGAAGAAGTGGATCTATGTTGTCCTCCAAACACTATCCTGCAAATTCCTGTATTTTTCCAGTGTTCTGCCCTCTGCTTGTCTCTATTTTCACAACTATCCAATCAGCCCCTTTTTCATGTTTAATCTGGTCAAAAATAGAATCATACACAACATATCTGACCAGCAAAGGCCCATCTATTACAAGCCTTCAGCTGTTGTCCTCAGCATTTGCACAGAAGTTGGCATCAGGCACCAATGCTGAGTGATGGGAAATGGTGTTTACCTTCCTATGGCAAAAGCTAAACATCTTAATGTCAGCCACACTAACAATGTCCACTTCACACAAGTTTGTTTAAATCTGCTACACTATGGTAACAGAGTAAAGACAGAGTAAAGACAGTACTTTGAAACAGTTACTCTATCAGTTCTTAGGCTGCTGGATGTAATACACTGCAAGTTCTTATGTGGCATGCTCAGATAATTTCCTCTTCTGTAAACTGATGGGCTTTTATTGTTTGTAGTGTCAAGGGTTTGATTACAGTTGCATGTCAAATTATTGTTTCATGACATTTTAAAATCCTATCATGTGGTTAACTGCAAATGTCTGTAGTTGTCTCCAATTGCAACATTTCATAGACATAGAATTTGAATAGTGCAGCAAGAAATCATTTGTAAAAACATGCCACCCCCAACAGGGACACTTAGTAAACCTCCATTATCCTGCTCATGTCTTAATTTTGTTTCTACTCTCATACTCCTTCATGCTTTCTCAGGGTTGTAGCAAATTAATTCCATTTTGTACTCACAAGCTCTTAGTGCTACCCCTTCCCCCTTGGACACCTATCACTTAAAAATGGACACATCTCTCAAAAATGCTGCCCCCAAGTACTTAATAAATGTGACATTTTCAGCTATTCCTCCTAAAAGTATTAAAATATTGTTTTTAGATTAGCAATATTGCATCTGTTGTTAAATGTATTTGTTTAGGCAGTTGTAGACATACTATGACCTGAAAAAAAAAAAACATGTTGATATGATGCTCAGAAAAAAAATGTACTCAGTAGAGTACAAAGAGTAGGGCTGGCTATAACCTTATGCTCCCTTTAGCAAATACTTATTATAGTGAGCATGAGAGATTAATAATGAAGAAAATCATAAAAGTCACATACCATGGGCCTAAATAAGTCATAAATAAAACTGTTGCTATTTCTCTTACACCATATCTCTGTTTCTGCTCACCCCTTCAGCATCATTAATATGTCAGCGTCCCATCAACTGAGTGATTTAAAATATGTGAACTAGGAGTTCCTTTGTGGCTTGCTGAGAAAATAGTTAGATCTATAGACTAACCTTTGCATACTTTCAAGTGTTCTACTCCAGACATATGCAAACTTTGACTGACCATTTTGTTTTATTTATGTATTTATTTTATTTATTTTATTTTATGTGTAGCTGTCGCCTACATATTCCTAATCTACTCATTATCTGCCTCCCTCTTTCCCTATGTATCTTCCCACATCTGTGTCATCAGTCGGTCTCCTCAACACTTGTGCAATGCTTGGCACCAAGTAGCAGCTGTACATTAGATGGACTGGAAGTACACAGCTCTTGGTAAAATCTTGTGAGTTGTTGGCTTCAGGCACTTTACTCTGGGGCCCTTAGCGCTACTGTGCTTAGTTATGTACAGTCAGGCTAAGCTTCCCTTGAACAGATTCAAGAGTTGAATGTACACCATGTAGGATGTTACAATTTCAAATTTTGTTCAGAAACATTCAATGCTGGATTAGCTAGCATGTGTCTGGCTGTCATGTCCACCCTATGTAATGTTAAAATTCTCATTACTGTGATGAAGCCTGATGCCTACATTCTCTGTTTCATCGGTTTCGGACTGTCCCTTCAAACCAGAGAAATTAAGACTGTGCAGTTACATTTCCTGAGTGGTGTGTTAACAAATTCATGCCTGTAAAATTATTTTGACTTAGTGTAAGGGTTCTAATTCAGAAATATGTGAAAGTCATATTTGCTGTTTTATTTATATTACTGTTACGTGGCTAAGTTTTGTCTTCTTATCGTATTAACCCACCACTATCCTGCTTATGTCTTAATTGTGTTTCTTCTTTTCAACCCTGCTTGCTCTTTATTAGAAACACTTGATTATACATTGCATGACAGATTACTTATCAGTAAAAGCATAATAGTAGCACACCCCCAAAGATGTAAAATAAGGCCCCACAAAATGTAATATTCTTTGTCTGCTTCTATCCCTGTCTCCATGCCTCTATTTGTTCCCACTAATATTTTGTCACTTTTTACTTTTTCACATTTGTTAGGCTACTAGATGTAATGTACATGTTATGTGATTTTACAATTGTTATAAGTGGAATGAAGACTGATACATACACTTGCCTTTGCTTTAATCTGCTGAATATTTGAACTTTGATAAATATGAGTTCCAATGTGGCTTGGTTAGACAATTATCAGGATGCAAATTAATTTTTGGAATACTGTCAATGTTCATACCCAAATGTATGCCACAGTGCTTGTGAGTGTTTGTATGCCTACTGTGGGTGTTAAGTGCTGGCCACACATTTTCATAACATACCGTTGCCCTCCTACTGTAGTAATGTGCTTGTTTCCTGTTGCGAACACTGTCTTGTATAAATCCTGCGTGGATGATTATGATGACAAGCTGAAGAGTAGCACAACACAAATATGTATAGAAATATACATATTTTTGAGTTCTCCTCAGATTTTGTCAGCTTATTAATGAAAATTTATAGTGGGGTACAAGCATATGTGAAAAATCAGATCATGTCTATCCTCACCACTAGAAATCCTCAAGGGAATTAGACAAGGTTGTCCTTTGTCACCATTATTGTTTGATCTTTCAATTGAACCTTTTGCTAGATATATCAGAAACAAGAAAAATATAAAAGGCTTTCAAATTAATAAGGACTATTGTCCTAAGATACAACTATTTGCTGATGACATGTTGTTAATGTTGGGTGATACTGATGGTTCTTTGCATGATGTTATAAATACCTTAAGCACATTTGAAAGAATTACAGGGCTTATATTTAATCATAATACATCCAAAACATTACTAATTAACAAAAAGATCTACAAAAAATGAAGAGAGAATAGCCTGTTTAAAAGGGGAGAATGATGTATTAGAATATTTGGGTGGTAATATAAAGAATACATGGAAAGAGTCTGTTAAACTAAACTACAATAATTTAATAACCACCATTAGTGAACTAATCAAAAGATGGAATAAAATGTTCTTCACAATAGAGAATAGGCTCTCTTTAATTAAAATGATAATTTTACCTAAAATTTTGTTTTATACACAGTCATTGATACTACTCCTTCCCAAAAACTTATTTAAAAATTAGATTCCATGCTACTTAATTTTTTATGGTTCCCCTTGAAACCTAGGATTGCATACAAATGGCACATTAGAGCTTGGAACAGTATTGGGATAACATTCCTTAGCTTAGCTCTTTATTCCAAATCAGTTATAATTAACGTAATATTACATTGGGTCACACCTACTTATATATCTGGCTAGAAAACAATACATGTGATTCATATAACTGATGTCAGAACTATAGAAAATCAACTTAAGGTACAATATGGAATAAGTAGAGTTCATTGGCATTTACATGAATTTTATTTAATAAGAAGTTTGATCATTTCATTTTTCATATGGCATTAATTAAATATTTAATAACTTTAAACATATAATTGATTGTAATTACAACATTAAACAACTTTTATTTCTTATATTCCCTATAGCATACTCCCCTGATTGCCTAGATTCTTTCAACATCAATGCAATGCAAAAATTAAAGGAAAACTTGATATTCTGGCATCAGTTTATTGAAAATAAAAGTATTAAACCACTAAACTCTCTTTTATGTAGTTTTGATAATAGTCAAGACAGTTGGTTGCTTTTACACTCCTTACTGCAGTTTATAGAAACCAAAGTGAGAGTATCACTCAACCTAAAGACTGAATCTATACCTAGTTTGATTTAGCTTTTTATTAGATGTCTTGAAAAGACAGATAATCAAAAATTAAGTATCTCACCTGTCTATAAGATACTAAGAGAAGGCACTCTAAAGTATGATTCCGATTTTTGGAATTACTATGTAAAGATTAACGGAGAGCAAATATCTGATGAATCCAAAAACATGTTATTGAATTCTATGTATGGTACCTCTTCTTCATTATATATTCGAGATTGTATAGATGGAAATTTATGAATAGGAGTTTCTATACTCCACATAAAATAAATTTTACACTCAAAAACAGTGAAAGTAAATGTTGGAAATGTGATGAATTACTAGAGGCCAACTGGGTTCACATGTTCATTGAATGTAGAAATGTTGTTTAATACTGGAAATACTTCAAATATTTTGTAAATGCTTTATGGTCTGATAACTGTCATATTTCTAACTCACTAATCCTATTCAGTGTTTCTATACTGAATGTAATATCTAAATCTCAGATTCAGTTGCTCTGGTCAATTCTTGCAATTGCCAGAAAAGTTATTACTTTGAACTAGAAAAGTAAACAAGATTTGATGTTTAAAGATTGTATTAATTTAGCAAAAGTTGTTTGTAGAAAAGAATTGCAAACCATTTGTTACAGAACTCATAACATTACTCATAAAAATATAGCATGACAAAAAGTGGGAAACCTTTTGAGCAAATACTGATAACTTCTTACGGATAAAATGATTGTTTGTTGTGGATGAATTTAAATATTGTAAATAGTTTGTTATTGTTTTATTGTATTTGTTATATGCACATGTGCGTATGTTCATAATGAAAACAAAATAAAAATGCTTTTGAAAAAAATAAGAATGCATGGAACGAAGAAGGAATGAGATTAGTATTACAGTTATAGAAAGATTATATTACTATAAGAACATTTTATAAAAAAATTGTATGAATGCTGGATGATATTTAATGCAAAATATAAAAATGTTTTGTACAGTGGCAATTTGATGTGAGATAAAGAAAGAAAAAGATAAATTAACATGTAGCAAAGGATTGGAAGATTTACAGCATACTGATAGAAAGTACTTTAACAAAGGAAAAGAATTATATGAAAGAAATCAAGAAAAATACAAGAATTTTTATATAAGCTAAGATATATATTACAAGGAAAAACAGAAGTATTCAGTTACTTAAGTTGATTAGTAAAGAAAGATAATAGTGCAATGAGAGAAATAAAAATACAAAAGGAGAAATATAAAGAACTCAGGAAAAGATTATGAATAGTGTAGTACAATATCTACAAAAATGTTTAAAGAAAAAAGATATAAAAAAACATGGAAAGTAAAACAGTTAACAGAAAAATATAATAAAAAGTTGGATAAAGAGATTTCTTTAAATGAGCTAGATAAAATATTAGGACAAGTAAATGTAGATATGGCATCAGGACCAGACATAATAGGGTATGAAATATATAAAAAAGTAAAGGACTGGCAAGAGAAATATTTTTTTAAAGATTTTGAATGAATAGTTAAAAGAAGCGGAGGAAGGAAGGTACAAGACAATTGAAAAAAACTGGAGATTAATAGTATTGAATAATAGTGATTATAAGATCTTTATGAAAATAATACAAAACCAATTTGAAATTAAAAAGGAAAATGTTATGGATGATAACATATATAGCATAAAGGGGAAGGGTTGTCAAGAATTGTTAATGATAGAAAAAGAGTGAATACTATAATGAGTCATTTGATCAATTGATCATGATATCTTATGAGCAATAATGAAAGAATATAATATAAGTAAGAAAGTTAGGAAATTATTTATGTCAGCATATAATAATAATAAAGTAAAAATACTTGTAAATGGCTGGTTAAGTCAAGAGGTACATATGAACAGTAATATAAAACAGGGATGTCCATTGAGTTGTATACTTTTTGCATAAATTACAAAATGAAGGAGGTTGGGTATATAACACCTGAAGGGTTAATAATTTCAGTTTTTTTAACATATGCAGATGACATTATAATAGCAAAAAATGTGCATAAAAGAAGAAATGATTTGCATAAATGAGTGTCTAAAGATGATAAGGGTGGCTTTAAATAAAGAGAAAATTAAAGGTTTAGGTGATGTAGAAAAGATTAGGGGTATATAATTTGCAATGAATGAAATTTCTGTATTGGGTATTGCATTTGGGAATAGACTATAAGTAGAATTCAATGGGGAAAAACAATAGAAGAAATAAAACAAACCTATCTTTTCTAGAGAACATATAATATATCATTCGGTAAAAAAGGCTTATTTGATGAATTCAGTACTGATGGAAAAATAGCATACTTAGCAAGTGTATTTATGTTGCCAACTGTATTTGAAAATGAATAAGCAATAATTTGCACACAAGTGTCTAGAGATAAGGGTGGCTTTAAATAAAGAGAAAATTAAAGGTTTAGGTGATGTAGAAAAGATTAGGGGTTTATCATTTGCAATGAATGAAATTTCTGTATTAGGTATAACATTTGAGAATAGAGGTACACATAGAATTCAATGGGGGAAAACAACAAGAATAAATAAAACAAACCTGTCTTTTCTAGAGAACATATAAACTATCATTCAGTAAAAAAGGCTTATTTGATGAATTCAGTACTGATGGAAAAATAGTATACTTAGCAAGTGTATTTATTTTGCCAACAGTATTTGAAAAGGAAAAATTGCAGATATTTTTAATTTACATGGAACTCTAGATTAAACACAGTAAAAAGAGGAGTTTTATATGTAAATAAAGAAGAAGGGGATTTAGAGCTAAATAACCCAGTGGTATACTCTGTTTTATTACATTTCTAAAAAAACTGTTAAATAAATTGGATAAATGAAAAAATGAGAGAAAACTGTATGAACATAATTATGGTGGTTAAGGAAAAAGGAGTGGGGTCTAATATGCATGAAAATTTAGTATGATTGTGTAAACAGATTTGTATATATATATATATATATATATATATATATATATATATATATATATATATTACTTGTACATATTAGTAAATATGTAATTATTCTGTAAATATTTTTTAAAGGACCCTTTTTAATTAGCCCATTATGTAGAGAAATTCAGCTGTCCTCAATCACAACCAAAAATAGCAAAAATAGTAAAGAAAATGAATAAAAAACTTTAAAAATTCAACAAGCAGTAATTAATCAATAATGGATTTCTAGTCTTTCAGCTTACTAATACATTTCTTGTCTTTTAGCTTAATGCCAATAATTACTGCCTATGTATTGTTTTTTTTCCACAATACAATTTTCTGTAGGTTGTCTAATACAGCTTTTCCATGAAGACAATAAATAAAATCTAGTCCTTGCAGACATTTTTTCAGCCCACCCTTTCTTATCTTGTGAATCTGAATCTCCTACCATGCCTGCTCACCACTGATACAGCCTGACATTCTTTATTTTATCCCATAACTTATGGAGCTTTCCTCCCTGTTGCTCTACTGAAAAGGGGTTTTGCATAGCCCAGGCTGACTTTCCTCATCAACAAAGGCAAAAAATAAACAAAAAAATAGTTATCACTTCTGTAAACTGCTTCTTATCATTTTTTTCCTTATCATCCCAGTTTGGATTCAGACTACCTAATTTTGGCCAAGCCCTTTTAGCTGCATCACCCTTTCTTCTGTCTTGTCTTGTTTATTCAGCTCCATAGCTGCTGCTAGTTTGTGATTCTACTTCTCAGGATTTTGGCTGCAGATAATTTTCCTATCTGCCATTGTCTTTTATTTCCTGCATACTGATCTTTCTAATATTTGCCTCTTTTGGCATCCTAGTCCATTTATGTTCCAGTCTTTCCCATGTGTGATCATCTCTAATACCTCTGTGATTTTGTAAAATATGTAAGCCTGCTTATTTGTCCCCTGAATCTCCATAACCGTCCCTCTCTAGATACTACCAGACTGGATGAGTATGTGATATATGGTGTGACGCCACACTTTAATAACTTGTTTTTTTTATAGCTCCGCTTTCCCTTCTTTGCATTTATATCTTAAGGGAAAAGTACTCAGACAGTTTTATTAAATAGCCCTGACAAATAATACCTCTGTGATTTATTGATTGCATAGTTCACCTTTTTGCCTGGACTGACCCTGCCTATAAAACATGGCACAGGGTGGACGTGCTCTCATCTTTCTTTACTCTGTTAACATGAGCAATCTGAAAGGTTAAATCTGGCAGTGCTCTGATACTTAGGTTGCTATGCATTTTTAACACAGTCCCCTAATCTAGTTGAGAGAACATGTTCTGGAAAGCCTATAATACTAATATTAAGATATCCTGCCATGTTTTCCAGGTCATCTGTTTTATTTTCTAGTGCCTTGTTTTTTTCTTTCATGTCATCATCCTGTACTGTCTCATTTTACAGTTGAGGAGCTGTTTGGCTTATACTTTTGGTGATCTCCTCAATCCGATTCTTGAGTTCCATTGTCTGTCTCTGTGTAGACAAACCCTATATGTGTAAGACCTTGGTCTCAATGATGTTAAGTGTCAGCTGTTCAAAGAGGATCAGGAGTTTTCCTCTTGCCATGCTTTTAGTTTCTGAAGAAGACTCATAAGTAAGTACTAGGCTATCAGTATGTAGACTATTACAAGCTTAGCCAGTGACCAGTGGCCAGAATCAAACCATATAATTTGTATCTGCAAGGAAAAGACCTTGACAATTATGTCAAACTCTCCATCAAGACTCATTTCCTCGTGCTAGGATTATCTGGTGACAAATTTTCTGTTTTCGTCAGTGAGGGACTGAGAGATATTGAGAAAATGAAGTGGCCATTTGTTTCCTGGGTTAGCTTTTCCCTTGTATCATATTTTTGACACAGTATGCTGTTTTTGATCTGTAATTTACATTATTTTTGCAATGTGACACAGTGTGCTGTTTTTGATCTGTAATTTACATTATTTTTGCAATTTTTTTATTTTATTTATTTTATTTTACATTTGTTGACCGGGCTAGTCCAGCTGGATATAGGTCCATTTTTAGCAGAGGCCTGGGGAGAAAAGCTCCTCAAAAACACAGTAAAATCTATATATAAAAATAACAATATTTAACAGGTAGAGGTACAATACAAAATTAAGCAATTTTATACATGATAGATTTTACAGATGTGGGTACGTTAAATATATAAGCAAATATTTTCACTTCAAAGCATGACTGCTTACAGAATCATATGACTTGTAACATTTGTTAGTTATAGGCAGGTAATGTTGAAGACATTTTAGGGGAATTGCTGAAGACATTTTAGTAATATATAAGGCCTGTTATCTTTATGGTTTTCAATAGGCAATTAGTATATACAGTTAATGAGAAGGGTGTCTTTGTGAAAAAAGAATGTGTAGTTCACACAGGGACATAATCAATGGGATTTAAGGTAAGTTTTCAGCTTGCTTTTAAATTGTGTTAGTGAGAAAAGGGAGGTCAGGTCACTGGGGAGAGAGTTCCAGGTTTTACCCACGGTATTAGAGAACAAAGAGTCACCAGCCATATTGTAGGTTTTACCTATTTGTACTAATATTTTATTAGATGAGCATAGGGTCTTAAGGATGTTGTAGGGGGTAATAAGTTTGGTAAGAATTGCAGTGTTAGTAGGCTGATACACGATTTTGTAGGCAACTGTTAATTGTTTAAATAGAAGTAAATTTGGCAACTCTAGCCATCCTAGTTGTTCATAATTAGTACAGTGATGGGCTCTGAATGTAGAGCCTGTTGCAAATCTAGCAATATTGTTGTAGGAGACAGCCAGTTTGTTCAAGTTGTTTTTTGAGAGGTTAGTATATATAGGGGAGGCGTAGAGGAGGGTGGAGATTAAGTGGGTCTGGCCAATAGTAGCACTTGTTAGTGGGGTGAGAAAGGATTTGATTCTATAGAGGGAGCCTATTTTTTTGTTGACTGTGTTTATGGTACTGTTAATGTGAGTATCAAAGGTAAGGTTATTATCAATTAGTACCCCTAGTAGTTTTGTGGTTGAGTCAGTGGATATGATGGTACCATTGTTTGATGTAACAGTAAAGTATAGTGGAGAAGCCCTACGGGTGGAAGTAAAAAGTAGGAGTTTGTTTTTTTTGGGTTCAAGATGAGGTAATGGTGTAGTAACTATTTCTCTACTGTGTTAAACACATTTTAGGTGAGGGACTGAAGGTCTGTTGGAGTGGGGGTTGAGCATATTAATGTGGAGTCATCTGCATATTGTATTGCGGTAGCTTGAGGAATTACAGAATGTAGGTCATTGATAAAAATAGAAAATAGAAGAGGTCCAGGTATAGAGCCTTGGGTACACCGAGTGCAATGGGGAGATGGGGAGATAAGTTGTTCTCCCACAGAATAGCCTGTTGCCTATTGTTTAAGTAGGATTGAAACCATTGTATAGCCAGTGCATCTAGAGATAAGTTTTTGAGTATGTTTATGAGAAGTTGGTGGTTAACCATATCGAAGGCTTTAGAGAGATCAATAAAGAGGGCTGAGGATAGAGTGTTGTTATTGCGATTTGTGTTACACAGTATGCTGTTTTTGATCTGTAATTTACATTATTTTTGCAATGTGACACAGTATGCTGTTTTTTATCTGTAATTTACATTATTTTTGCAAACTGGTATTTGGTTGAATTTCTGGAAACTGATAAATGAAATATTCATGCTCTAGTTGTTGCTATTGGTCTACTTCTTATGACTTTGTTTTTTAATACTTTTGATATATTGTAGTATCCAGGCCATGACTTAAAATCATCAAAACCCCACGTCTCATAGTTTTTTTTTTATAAAACAAGCAAATAATAAAAGCATATAATCCATGTAGGACCTGCACACCGGAAATTATATTTGAGTGTTATTTTGGTAAAGAAATGTTTTTTTTTATTTGTTTTTTGCTTTCTTTTTTTGTAGACAGCAGATCCTCTACTCATTAACAAAATGCATCTCACTGAAAATTGCATTTTCAATATTTCAAGCAGAACAAGATGAAACATAAACACCAAGTCCCCAGTTTGTTTTCTAAATAGCAGGGATTAGGTTGTAATATCATTAAAGAAAAGGAAAGAGAGCACATAGGTCTGGCAAGGAAGCACACATCAGGAATACAGCGCAAACTCAAGAAAACAATATGGGATTAATACCAAAAGGGAGAAAACCAATGGGAACAGGTTGCTGTGGATGGGAAATCAAACCATGGGATGGGATGGTATATGTATACTGACCATGCATATGTGTAACTTAGCAAGGATGGTTAACTGTTACAACTAAAGACAGTAGCAGCCATGAACAAAATTTAACAGTTATGTGTCCAACTTTGTATGTAGTTTACAAAAAAAAAAACAGTACAAACAAGATGTGCCGCATAAAAGGACTGTGCAAAACATAACCACATAACACAAACATGTACTGGAGTGAGTGTAATGTACAAAGCATACTTGTACTATTGACCAGGCTGAATGTTTAGTTGCAGCCATGTATACCCACACCCCAGATATGCAACTGCATTCATGCAAAGGCAACATATGTTGACATATTTACCCCATGCAAAACACAACTATCCAAGCCAAAAGCAGGAAAGGTTTATTTCAGGTATACAAGATACACTCAGTGCTGCAACCAAACAAATGCAAATCTAATCTATATTGTGTTAAGTAGAATGATCAGTAAAAAACAACCACAGCAAACATTAATTGGGAGCATATATGAATATAAAAGAGAAAAATGTGGAGGCGTATCTATCAATATACAGGATAAGTACACTACAAGGCTGGGCAAACTATATGACATGCCTGTGCTACTCCATGTCCATCTAACCATCGGAAAATCTATTACCATATTCTTGCTAGCAACAGGTTCCACACCATGAACCAGGAAACCTACCCATCACACCTGAAGTTACTAGAATCAATCACTATCCAGCACAATACTATACTCATAGGTGATTTTAACTATCCCTCCTTTAAATGGGAGGGATACATAACCATTAACATGCAGGCCCAATGATTTTTGACTTTGTAAATTAAAATGCCCTAGAGCAGCTAGTCTGCACTCCCACTAGGGGAACACATCTCCGAAATCTGGTACTCACAAATATCTGAGAGTGCTGCCCCCCCCCACCCCCCGTGATATCCTCACCAGTAAGATCAGATCAACAGAGAAACCTATGCAGAGATGGACATACAAACTATGTATGACAATATAAACAACTGCATTGAAATGGCATACCAGGCCAAAATAAACCCAGGTCAGTCAGCAAAAACAAGCCAGCCTGGTGGACCCCCAAGTATTAATAGATTTCACAGTAAAAGAAAAAAATTGCTGTTGAGACGTAAGAAGGAATGTGCACAACAGACAAATAGTCCCTCATTAGTCTAAACAATTGAATCAAGGAAATACACAAGTTTCTGAAAGCAGACTTTGAGGTAAAAATAATGGTTAATAACGATAACCAAGCCAGAATCCCCCTCGAAACAGCAGCTTTATTGGAGAACAAGCAAACAGACAACTTCAGACTTAGCGCTTTCTCCCACAAAAGGGCATCATCAGATCAGATCATCAGGATAACAATAAGGCATTTTTCAGTTATGTCCACAATCTTAAAGGCAACACCCAACAACATGCAAAATTAGTTGTAGATGGCATCACCTATACTCAGCAGGAAGATGTAGCAAATGGGGTCTATATCAGACGCTCGAAGTGTAAAAAGAGCGAATGCTCTTTAATCGACAACAAATATGCGAAGTCCCATAAAGCCGAATGGCTAGAACAGCAATTTTTTTCCCAGAGAAAAAAAAATTGCTGGGCCATTCTCGGGACTTTGCTGTTTCCTCCACGGTGGTGTGATCTCGGAGTTGATATATTTAAGTGGGGGAGGCAAAGTTATATTTTGTTTGCATTTTTTTGGAACAGCAATTTTTTTCCCCTGAGGAAGAAAAACTCTTCGACTTTTTGGGAATTTGCATATTTGGTGTCGATTAAAGAGCGCTCGCTCTTTTTACACTTCAAGCTTCTTATATAGACCCGATAAATTCATATCAAATTTCATCTACCCATCACCTCCAGTTCTCCCACAAGAAATGCCATCCAGCACTTCACTGCCAGCTATCACCCTCTCTAAATTTAAAAACATGTCTTCAATGATGATATACCAGATTGCCTCTTAAACAGCTTAAATCAGGACTTATCAGGTCCATTATGATTTGTATTTAACCACAGCCTCTAGACTGGCTTTGTCCCAGTACAGAGGAGGATAGCAACAGTCGTCCCTTAGCATAAAGAGGAACCATCTATGGACACAAGAAATTACAGACTAGTCTTATATGTAAGACCTTGGAAAGAGTAATCATGGGCCTAAGAAATAATGAAATAGGAAACCTCCAAACACTACATCTGACAAAATTTGACTTTCTCAAGGCAGGTCATGCCTATTGAATCTGATGTATTTATGTGAGAAAGTCACAAAGGCCATGGAGGAGGATAAAACAGTCCAAACTGCCTACCTTGACCTGACCAAGGGATTTGACACAATTCCCCACCTAGATATTATAAATAAAGTCACAGAACTGGGCTTATATCCTTACATCATCATATGGATAGCCAGTTAGCTCAGTGACAGGATGCATGTAATTAAAGTGGGTAAATCTAGTTTCAGCAAGAGGCAAGCTACTAGTGGTGTGCCACAAGACTTAGTACTGGGACCATCCTGTTCAGAATATACTTCTCTGAAGTCAAGGCTAAGGTATGAAACCTCTGGATGACAAAGTTTTCCAACAGCTGCAAGCTGAGGGCAATCATCGCATCCTCCAGTTATGTAGATATCCTTCAGGAGGGTCTACAACAGACAAATGATTGTTGCCAGAAGCATGGCCAAAAAATGAATGCAAAAAATGCATTACTATACCCTTTGGAAAACCACATACCCCTGCAAATTGCAATATCAATAGCTCACTCCTAAGAGTAGATACAAGAGTGAGAGATCTAGATAGAAAGATAGATAGTAGCCCGAACTTTGACTGGCATGTGTCCACAGTGGTGAGAAAGTCCTTGTAAGTGGAAGAGCTTATAAGTAAAGGTAGGACATCCAGCTCCAAGGAAATTATAGTCCTGCTTTACTCAGTCTGTATCACACCAATAACTTGAGTAGAATGCACCATTTGGCATGTACTTGACTAGGCACTTAAAGCAGCTGGCGTGACCTCAGAGGTTCCTCACAAAAAAAAAAAAATACAGTGTGTAAACAACATGTCCTATGCGGATAGTCTAAAGGCCCTATCCTTTTACTATGTCTCCTACTGACTATTAAGTGGTGTCCTATGCTTGTCATACAAGGCACTCACAAATCCAGCCCTGACAGAGCTGCTACAGCATGTGATTCACCCAGTCTAGGGATCTAAACTTAGTAAGTAACTAAAACAAAACATGATGGAGAGACAGATGTGTGTCTCAGAGACTACCCCTTCTTTGGAACAGCCTTCCTATTCACATTAAGCAGAGCCTTATCTGTCCCTCTTCAAATGTAGATTGGTTCAATGAATGGGGAATCATAAATTCACACTAGAGGTACAGCCTTTGTGCCTTATGGACAGAGGCAATCTGTAAGATAATCAAGGCACTAACCCATACCATATGTTCCCTTAGGAGATATATATTGGTTAAAATCAGGCTATATTGGCTAGGTTTGTAAGGGCTCTAAAGCTGTTAGCCTAGACATTTCCTATGAAACTATGACCCTATAAACCTATTAAGATGTTACCATAACAAAATCTATTAAGTAAAGACGTTAACATGTTAAGGGCAACAGATAATAGCAGCAGTGACAATGAATCACACTAGAATATCTCCTTTTGAATTTTTATTCCTGGCATAATAACTTGTCCTTTGTCAGGGCTTAGCTACAAAGTGGTTTGCCACTGTATCATAGTGACCACAATGTAAATTATCACTCTAGAGTATCTCCTATAATTCTGTAAGCATTCCATTATCCATGAATGTGGGATGCTATCAAATGTTTTTTTTTTTCAGTCTGTCCATGCCATACTTAGTTTCTTCCCCTTTTCGTAGCTCTCTATTACATCTTTGTTAACAGTAGATGATCATTTGTTCTATATGACTTTCTTTTGTTTTACCTTTTTGTTCATTGACATGACTGATTTTTTTTACTAGATGCCTATAAATTCTGTCTACATCAGTTCCAGCATATACTTTCTATATTGTTGAAAGGCAAGTTATTGGTCTACACTTCTTAGGACTGTTTTCAGGTTCACTCTTAGGGAGAGTATCATTTGACCAGTAGTTAACCATTTTTGCATCTGTACTGCATGTGCATATAAATAATTTTTACTCAAGGCTAATTCTTTGCATAAAGATGAAATTAGGTGCTTCATCTGGGTCTGAGGTTCCCAACCCATACCACCATTTGTTGGCTTGTATAACATTTGGTCTGTTCCTCTTAAAATTTGTGGTTATCTAGCAAATTCACTAAATGATAGCCATTTAAGTTTTGTCTACCTATCTGGTGGATGAGTTTAAATACTTGGGGTCAATAGTTCAGAGTAACGGTGAGTGTGGAAGAGGAGTGAAGAAGAGAGTACAGGCAGGATGGAGTGGGTGGAGAAGAGTGTCAGGAGTGATTTGTGACAGACGAGTACCTGTAAGAATGAAAGGGAATGTCTATAAGAGGGTAGTGAGACCAGCTATGTTATATGGGTTGGAGACAGTGGCATTGACAAAAAGGCAAGAGTTTGAGCTGGATGTGGCAAAGTTAAAGATGTTAAGATTTACACTGGGTGTGACAAGGGTGGACAGGATTAGGAATAAGTATATTAGAGGGTCAGCCCAGGTTGGAAGGTTTGGAGACAAAGCCAGAGATGCAAGATTACATTGGTTTGGACATGTGCTGAGAAGAGATGTGGAGTATATTGGGAAAAAGATGCGAATAATTAAGCTACCAGGTAACAGGAAAAGAGGAAGGCCTAAGATAAGCTTTATGGATGTAGTGAGAGAGGACATGCAGGTGGTTGGTGTGACAGAGCAAGATGCAGAGGACAGGAAGAAATGGAAACAGGTGATCCGCTGTGGTGACCCCTAATGGGAACAGCTGAATGAAGATGATGATGATCTTTAAGGAAAGACATGCTAACAAAAAATGTATTCTACCAACTTTCCAAGATTATACAAGCAATGTTTAAAATGTGTCCCTGTTTTTTTGCCCCCCCTATTAATTTTGGCTTTTTACAGATTTTTTGTGCTGCATAGGTCTTCATGGAGAGAGAAGCTTAATGCTGCTTATACCAGGTATGTCTGTGTTATTCTTAGCACAGCAGGTAGAGTGCTTGCTTTTGAAGCAAAAGGCTGTGGGTTCTACTCCAACAGTAAGTAGATGGATTGCTGACACTGTACTATAGTGCAAGTTTAAAGGGAGTGATGCTGCAGTCCTGAGAATGCTCTCTTTTGGCAGAGATGCCTAGTAACTATCAATCTGTTAGCAGTTTGCGATCCATTCCCTATTGAAATAGTACTAGTTTATTACTTAATGTAACATAGGCGATTTATTCTTCATGGGCAACAGGCGCTTTACTTGTAGATGAAACAAATATAAAGTTGTTTGCTAGCAGCGTCTTCATTAGTTACAGATCTCTTTACTGTGGAATTACTTAGCTGGCTCTTACTTCTTCAGAGATTGTGCATATTACCTGATACTGGTGGATTATAGACATTTCAGTAGACTTTTATGATGGAAATGTTCTGAATTGGGCAGTTTTGTCATTACTGGTTCATTCATTTTGTTTAATTTCTTACTGGAAAAATGTTCCAAAAAACTTCTAACAAGTGTGCTGTGTTATAAAAGGAATATAATTTAATACAGTCAGGAAGGTGTATGTTTCATGTGCAAGAGGTGTATGATTTGAAAACAGTCCAATGGTAATCTTGGCAAGATGCATATTCTTTGGTTGTGGGTTTTAATGCTGTTTCAGAGAATGAGTTTCAGGGGCAGAGTCAGAAGTTTTAATGCTAAGTCTGTTTTTATTGTGGGACTTTATTGCTTTGTTTAGCAGATATCTTTGTGATATAAAATGTAAAATAAAATCCAAATCATTGTAGAAGTTTATGCATTATGCACGTTAATGTTTATGGTAAATGGGGCAAAATAGCCAAGCAATGGGACATTGGAATGGCTGCAGTAGGAACTCTGGGGCTATATTTTAGTTGTCTGTTAAGTTTGCGTTTAAAAGTTGGCATCCCACAATTCCATTGGGGTGGGTGGGTTTACATAATTATGTATGCAGATTTTATGTTAATCAGTGTACAGAGTTGTACCTATTTTTCATGGCCTTTGTCCAGATTTTTGATGTTTGCAAGCTGAGAGGTATGGTGCTGTCATATGTTTATTTATTTTGTTATATTGATGGTAGTATTGTGTTTTAATGCTAGTTTTATTTTTGAATGTTATCTCATGCATCTCTTTTGTTTTTGTCTGTCTTAGCTGTTTGTTACCTTCTGTTTACTGTCTCATTTTATGCATTTCATGTAAAACATTTCTACCTGCATCTAGACCTCTTTACTGCTATTATTTCATATTTTATATCTCTACACAATATTTGTATGACTTTCTATCTTCAAATGTTCTTCTATATATTTCATATTTTTTACAGTGCTATTTTCTGCTCAGTTTTCCTTTTAGTTGTATTAGTGGTCTGTTACTATATGTAAGCTACTAGCCTGTCTTCTTTCCTAGTCCCCTTTATCATATTTTTTTCATGTCTCTCTTTGTTACATTTGTTGTTTCATTTTAGTCAATCTCTCTTATCTAATTTTTTCCTCTTTTTTTCTCTAGGTGGTCAGACCTCAGCTTTTTGTACTCAGCAATCCACAAAATTTGCCTTCATTCACCCAAAGCCTTGTTAACCTCACTACACAGGCTCATTGTCTCTGCAAAGCAACAATTAAAAAGCTGTATGCTATAGGCTTAATATATTTTATACTAAGATATGGTCAATTTTAATCTATCTGCACACCACCGAGCTGAACTGCTATTCCCTATCTTCTTTCAGCTTTCCAACTACTTACTAAGCTTTATTCTAAAGTTAGCACATTGTGTGTCTATTAGCTTTTTTTTCATTTGCAGTACAGTTTTCCTCATTACCTCTTCTACCTTTACTTTATTATTTCTCTATTGTGCATACTTTCCTGCAAAAGAGTAGTTCTGCACTTACTTGCTGGGATTTTCTCAGCTGCATTGATTGTTTCTGCTGTCCTCTGTATTCGCAGGTCTGCCTGCTTCATTCACCCTCACTTCACTTGCGCTCACTCCGCTCCCCTACCCTTGCCCCAAATTCCAGTCACCCCCACTAATTATACATTTATCCTTTTTTCCTCCACTAATTAGAGCACATTGCATACATTAAAAACACCCTCCTCTGCAATTTCTTTCCTTCTTCCTATCCACTCACAGCTAATCTACTCCTTTGTTATCTCCAATCTGTCCCCTCCCCTAAATTATCCAAACTACCTACATATTTTTAATCACCCCACTATCTCTTTCACTTTCTCACTTTCTCTGTTTTTTTTTTCTTTTTAGTTTAGAGTTATATGATAAACCAACTTAGATCTTACCATACAATTAATCTTACCACTATCTACGTAAGATCACTAACCATTTTCTTTTCTTAAACATGCTGCTCCTTCATACTTCTCTCCTAAGTTTTCTCTGCTTGGCCTCTTTTGCAACATCATAATAACACCATACATTTCAATACTACCTTTCCCCTACAAATTCTAATCCTTTTCCACTACATACTAAACCCACATATATTCGTATAGCTCCAAACCTTTTTAATTACTCTAAAGTAACATTATTCACATACAAATATGTACATCAACACACCACACCTCAACTGCTATGTTTGCACACTAAAATATATATTCAGGTATCCAAACTATATTATTCAGGTAAGATCAAACCTCAGACTTAGTGCTGATGTCCACCCAAACCTAGGCCCTACAGTTTCTCCACTCCACCCAAGTAAACCATCTCTTCCATACTCTACCACCCTTATATTCAACAAATCTCACCTCTTGTTTCTAAATATTAATCTTAAGAAGCATAGTAAACAAAGTACATGAATTTTATGCATTTATCTCACTCTACTCCCCTGATATAACAGTTTTAACTGAAACCTGCCTAAAGCCTGAGATAAATGATAATGAAATTCTAACCCATGGCTATAACATTTACAGACTAGATAGACTTAACAAAAGTGGTGGAGGTGTAGCTATCATTTATAAAAACACATTGAAACAACTTCACCTAAATCTAAACCAACCTAAGTTCAACAACGCTGAAATACTATTCACTAGACTTGAAATAAACTCGCAGAAATCCATCACTATTACTGCAGTCTATATCCCTCCAGGAAATAACCCAACCATTATTGAGGACTTTCTCCACTGGGCAACATTAACTTTCTCTCAAGAAACTATTATTAGGGCTTCCCTTTACCGCATTATAGTGTGGTCTAGGAGTTGATATAGTTAAAGAGCTGGGGGTATGGAGGGCACAGGGTGGCTTGCCCCCCTGCCTACAACAGTTTGTTTTTGTTTTTTTTAGTACATATGTTCAACGTTTTATAATTTCAAACATTTAAATTCGATTTTATGATGTTCGAAGTTATAAAACTTTGAACATATAATATAGACCCGATTTTTTCAAGTAGCAAAACCTTTGACCTCCCGCTCCCCTTTCAGATAACTTCTAGCAACACCAAGATAGAACCTGTTCCATACACCAAGCTACTTGGAGTCAGAGTTGACAATAATATGAGATTTGACAAACACTGCTCTCTCCCTATTAAAAAAGGTCATGTAAGACTAGGTTCTCTTTATAGAATTGAACTCTCACCAGATCCTCTAGATAGACAATTGCCATGACTCATATGCTTTCTACTCTTCACTATGCCCCTCCTATTTGGATCTATATTCTGTTATCAAAAATTCAAAATGTTGAACGGCACAACAGTAAAAGTGCTGAAATGCTGAAGGTCCGTTTTTGAGATCACAGTACAGTGAAGCTTGTGATATCTGGCCATTCCTTACTGTAGTGCGATCTCAGAGAAGGAATATATATTTAGCGGGGGGCGTGGGGGGGTGCAGCCCCCCCATAATACCGAATTTGAGTTTCGGCATTTTCGCTCTTGTGAGCTTTCGACATTTTGCATCTTCGATGTTATAATATAGACGCTCCTATTTTCATCAACCTCAAGAAAACTGAACTAACAAAGCTTGAAGCATGTTACGATAAAATTGCCAGATTTGCTGCCAACTCTTCCTATAGATCTCATCACTGCACTGCCCTACACCAACTAAATTGGGTAGAGCTACCTACATAACTCTTACCCAAATATCTATGGCCCATAGCATAATTTACCAATATGATAAATGCCCTGCACTCCGTAATCTACTTCAGCCACAAGTTAACAGCAGCATCTAAGATCCTCTGATACATTTCTATTACAAGTCTCAAAAATTAACAATTACTATGGAGATGCTCTTTACTCTAATAGAATATATAAAACTTGGAAATTGATCTCCCAGCACATCCAAACAACTGCTAATCTCTGACATTTCAAAATACTTCTAAAGCCTCACCTACTTAACTCTTGACTTCGCTCTTGTCTTATTCCTGTGTGATTCTGCATTTAGTAGCGTTCTTTCTAAATTTTGTATCCAAGTCTAACTTATCTTCACTACACTTCCCCACTATTTGCATTTCCAGTCTCTCCTGTATGTTATTTTCATTACTCTTTTTTACCCTATTTTACTTTTACTATACATTATTTAGTGTCTGTTTAATCAAAAAGTGTGTAAAATATAAAACATATAATGCATCAACACAATAATGTATTATAAAATTTTTGTTTGTTTATGTTCTATTTGTTATCCTTTTGCTCTAATTCCCCTTGATTATGCATTATTTATAATCTTGTTATACTACTTCTGTACAAGATTTAAATTACATTCTGTAATTAATGTTTGTGTATATTGGGACTTTTCCCCTGGGCCTTCACTGAAAATGGGCCTGTGCCCAGTCGGACTATCCCAGATAGCAAACATAAATAAATAAATAAATACATTTTAATAGCAGCAAAATTAAAAAAAGTCATTTTAATATAAGAATCATCAACCTAATGCTGTCGATCCTTATACATGAGATGATAGAGAGCATGCCCGGGATTCAGGAAGCTCGGCGCAAGGACGGCATTATCCTTGCGCTGACCATGCGGTGTAGAGATGGCGCAGCAGCACCACATGCATATTAATGAAGGCGTGCTGCCATAATGGCCACATGCATAGGAAACATGTACGAGTGCAGGGGGCATGTCCAATTGCTGCACAGAGACATGATCATGTCGGCTGCATACGCGCAACCTAAAATGCTGACTAGTACAGCCTGCCTCTAATAGTAATCACTCTTATCAGTGTCGATGGATACTGAAATGTATGCAAAGCATACAAGACATCTTGTGAACACCACAATAAGAAGTAAACACAAAGGCACATAGCTGAATATTGAGTCTCCATCCCTCGAACAAAGATATTTAAAACCCCGTGCCCATATTCCATTGTAGTGTCACTAGTTATACCAAGTGGAAGCAAAACGCATCGTGTTAGCACACCGCCAATTGCCAAACCTAGCCCAATGGTTTGGGTTACCACCTGTCCCACATTGTGAGGGACAGTCCCCCTTTAGGCAGGTGTGCCCATACCAAATTCATAATAAATGTGAAATGTCCTGCAAAAGTAGGACATAATTATGTCCCATATGTTATGAAATAGTCCCATACAATACGTATGTCCATATATAAAATACCTATGTGTTACAAGAAACAGACTAAGCAAGTAAACAAAATAGAATAAACAACTACACCACTACAACAATAAAACCTTATATGTAGGCATGAAACTAAAGTACTATCCTTTGTAATGACCGTGGGTATGTGTTGACCTGTAAACTCAGATGTGTGCCACGAAAATGTCCCATCCAGGTCATATGAAAAGGTGGCAACCCTACCAATGGTCAGAGCATTTGCCCAATATCTGCCCATTCACGGTCCAAGACGTCCTTGCCAGGATGGCCCATAGATGAATGGGTATTACCCGGGTCTACCTACCATGTCATGAAAGATAAGTATTTGCGAGTACCTATGTGCATGATGTACAGCATGTGGTTGATCTGAAATGTTAGTGTATACCTCACAACCATATTGGTCCCAGAGATATGTAGTGTACACAATGTGTTCTGTTGACTGTGCCATGGGCCATCAACCAGAGAAGGGATGAATGTAGATTGTGGAATATGGGGGAGGGGGGTGACGGGTAATGTAATAATTCGCCAAGGGGAGACTGGGTTGGATGCACAATAGGTGAACTGGAGGTCTACGAGGGAGTGGTGTGTGAATCAGGAAGATAACCAAAGAACAAATATACACATCCGCAATACAATCCCACAAAAATTTGAATATTAAAATGTGCAATACACATGTACAGAAACGTTACCGGCACATACCCACATAATGGTCTGGCCTGAACTGAGCCATCCAACCCCAACACACCTGTATACATAATTGAATACCCATCATCCCCTTCACAGCACATCACCCCCCCCTTCCTGAACTTCCACCAAAACCAGCCATACTGGGGATGCTAGATGGTGACCCCTACACATATCTAGTAAGCAGTCTCACCGTAGACATTCTCAGGATTGCAAACTATGCATCCCTTGCATGTATAACCCTACCTTACAGCCGTAAAGCAAAGATGGTCATCATTCCCCACAATTTTTGGATATCCCTCATGGGATATGTATCTGTTCTAAACATTAGACTTGGTGTCATGACACTATGTCCAGTGCTGTATACATCTGGACACAAGTTGTATGAGCAGTAGCTGTCCACAAGACTGCTCAGCCTCCAGCCGGTCCTGCAGAACCTATGACCCGGGATTAAACACCTGACTGTGATGCACGTCTCTCCACGTGCATTATCGGGAATATATACCTTACACATTTTCATAGTGGCAATTGGCTATAGGGTGCTTAAGGCACTGTAAAGCAGATGTAAGTCGGGTTGCCACCTGCCCCACCTTGTGAGGGACAGTCCCTTTTTGGGTAGTTGAGTCCAGACCAAATATAATGCAATGGCAAATGTCCTGTGATAGTAAGAAATACGTCCCATATGTCATGTAACAGTTGCATAAAACAATTATTTATGTAAAATACTCAAAGTTACAAGAAACAGGTGAAGCAAACAAACTGCTACAAGAATAAGCATTCATTTAGGGAAATAAGTAAAGTTCTAACCTTTGTAATGACCGTGGGTATGTGTCGGCCTGTAAAGTGTAATGTGTGCCCTGAAAATGCTCTGCTTTGGCCATATGAAAAGGTGGCAACCTGAGACATAAGCGGGTATGCAAGCATGTATGTGCGATGGAAGATAGCGGTGATTCAACGGTATGGGAAATGTAAATGAGCATATAGGTGTATATGCATGTGTATGTACAGACTGATATATATACACACATATACGTATATGTATATATATATATATATATATATATATATATATATATATATATATATATACGCAAATATGAAGAATGAACATAGTCACAATATAGGAAATCCCTAAAATAGTTAGTGCTGTTATATATCAGGATGGCCATTGGTGAGCACACCTCTGCATCCCCAATCACAGGTAGAACGCTAAAAGTGGAACGAACGATCTCCCCTTGTTATGTATGACTTTCAACTAGGTACAGGGCAGTCCTGGTCCCCAGGTGGACAAGCCTAAACCCGGAAGACCATATGAACACCCTGACAATTGAACATACGTATGTGCCAGGACTATAGGCTGTAGAGGACTGAATATCCTCGGAGTGAGTCAACATGCGGCACGAGTCCAGAGCAGTAGGGAATAGGGAATGATGCATGTGTAGTAGTGCATTTTTCCCAACAGGTAAATGGATGCCTGCTGTGTAAGTGAAGTGATGAGGCTTGTGCTCGGGTAACTATGCACCATGGGTATACATATAAATGAGGCAGGACGCCAATAGTGTAGTGGTTAGAGCATCTGCCTAACGAAAAGGCATTCACGGTTCAAGGTTGACAATAGCACATATCATTTTCCTTGTGGAATGAATGTTGCTCTGCTGTAAAGCCGACATTTAAACATGTAAAGGTGAACGCGTGTATCGCATGGGACTATTAACCAGATCCTTTCAATCAAAGTGGTATTGTCATAATGTATAAGGCACAAATAAGCACAAATAAGTGTCAGTAAACATATATAATGTATAGTAAGCATAGGCGAGTGCGGCTGCACGGGTGTAAGCAGCTCCCAGCATAGGAAATGTATGTTTGTATGAACAGATTTAATATATATACTCACACACACACACACACACACATATATATATATATATATATATATATATATATATATATATACACACACACACATGTGTGTATAGATATATATCTACATATATGAGAAATATATATATATATATATATATATATATATATATATATATATATATATATATATATATAAAGAATGGACTTTGTAACAGTAAAGCATATACAAGGGATGTGAAGGAAATCTAGAGCAATGTTGGTATTATAAAGTGCTTTTAGTGTATGTCATAAAAAGCTGCCCAGGAGTGAGCAGAGCACTGCTACTCACACCACAGGCAGGGTATTACCAATGGGAGTAACATTGTTGAAAAGCTAGGTCTACTTTACACACAGACAGAATGTAGTCCCATGCTGGGACCTCCAAAAATTGGAAAGCGCAAATGGTTGTATTCAATAACACCAGGAAAGGCACGTATGTGCAAATATACATGGTGGGAGACCCTGTGAATACACAAGGTGGGACAGAATGTGTGTAGGGCCCCAAAAACTCTGGAGAGGGAAGTGTGTAAAGGTGTGTCATGGCTGTGATAACAAGTGGATAATGGATGTTATGCATGTAAATTTAACACTGGTGGGGTGGAGGAACTATGGGTATGCAATTATGGATCCAGGCATGCCAGGGTTGGATGGGCCGGTTCTAATGGACCGCCCCATAGACATCAGCTAGGTCATAATAGGTATATATGCATACTCCCATGCAGACAACAATGTTTGTTGATGTACAAATTCTGCAACACATGCATTCCATTTGTTGACATAAATAATAGGAATGTGCCCATACAAACATTGACAGTACATGGAATAATAGGCTGTGCAGAAGAGGGACTGGTCGAATGACACTATCACATTCTAATTACCATCGGTAATCCCTACATGAACATATAGTGACATCTGTCCGCTGTATAATGTGCTACATACCAATTACAAGATGACTTGAGTGTGTCGGTGTTATAGTGAATAAGGCACTAGTATGCTGTTGAAGCTTATAAACATCATTACGCATGTGCAAGTGTGTATGAGCGCGGAATGTATTGACATACTGATGTGTATGTATATGTATATATATATATATATATATATGTATATATATATATATATATATATATATATATATATATATACATATATAGATGTATATACATACGCATATATATATATATATATATATATATATATAGATATATATAAAACAGCAAGATATGAATATAAATATATATATATATATATATATATATATATATATATATATATATATATACATATATATACCTATATATATATATATAGATATATATTTATGTTACAGGGAAATACACATGTATATACCTAGGTTATGTTACAGCAGTTACGGGTAACATGTTTATACTGAGCATATGTTGATGGGAGGTCCACTCAACAAACGTCTACTTACCACCACCCCCAGCTAGGCCGGTGAGACATACAGACATGCAATAAAGGTAAATACAACACTGGTACCCAGACCACCAGCAGGAAACTACCAGTGGGAGAGATCTATAAGGTCTACACTTTAAACATGGACAGCGACGTTCCTTGCGGGACACCAAAAATATGGTGCCTTCAGTTGATGGGAGTAACACAGTTTAGACCAGGATGTAGCTGTACACAGAACAGTGGGTTGTGCAAGCCTGATAACACATGGATTAACACAACATAAGACATGTGTCCTGACACGGGGATAGTGGCCAGTGTGTAGGGGTGTGTTCATAGCCCACCTGAATCCACCTGCATCCACAGTAAGGATGAGTGCAGAAGAGTAGTAGCAGGTGGGGGAACTATGGGTATGCAATTATGGATCCATGCGTGCCAGGGTTGGATGGGCCGGTTCTAATGGACCATCCCGTGGAAGTCAGCTAGGTTGTAATAGGTATATATGCATACTCACATGCAGACAACAATATATGTTGAAGTACAAATTCTGTAACGCAAGCATTCCATTTGTTGACATAAATAATAGGAATGTGCCCATACAAACATTGACAGTACATGGAATAATAGACTGTGCAGAAGAGGGACGGGTCGAATCACACTATCACATTCCAATTACCATCAGTAATCCCTACATGAACATATAGCGACATCATTATAAGCACCATTACACATGTGTAAGTGCGTATGAGCGGGGAACGTATTGACACACTGATGTACATATATATAATTTTATATATATACATACACATATATGTATATATATATATATATATATATATATATATATATATATATATATATATATGAATGACAGCAAGATATGAATATACATGTATACATGTATGAATACATATGCAGATATGTCTGTATATATTAATGTAAATAGATATATATATATGTTACAGTAAATATACATATGTATATACCTAGGTTATGTTACAGCAGTTATGGGTAACATGTTTAGACCGGGCATATGTTGGTGGGAGGTTCACTCAACAAACGTCTACTTATCACCTACCCCAGCTAGGCTGGTGAGAAATGCAAACACGCAATAAAGGTAAATACAACACTGCTTCCCAGACCACCAGCAGCAAACTACCAGTGGGAGAGATCTACAATGTCTACACTTTAAACATGGACAGCGATGTCCCTTACGGGACACCAAAAATTTGGTAACCTCAACCAATGGGGGAACACCATTATGACCAGGATGTAGCTGTACACGGAACAGTAGGTTGTGCAAGCCTGATAACACATGGGTTGACACAACGTATGACATGTGTCCCAACACGTGGGGAGAGTGGGCAGTGTGTAGGGGTGTGTTCCTATCCCACCTGTGTTCACCTGCGCCCACAGTAAGGAAGTGCTTTAGAATAGTGGCAGGTGGGGGAACTATAAGTATGTGATTATGGGGCTAGGCGTGCAGGTGTTGGCTGGCAGACACGTATTAGGACCGCCCCGTGGGTGTAAGTAATATTCCGATGTGGGTATAGCAGATGCCCATACCTCCCAAACTATAAGAGCACATCTACTGGACAGCCCGTAAACCATTGGTGGAATACATAGGGACCATATCATTGAAGTGTCCCCGATTACCAGGAACATCTGTGATTACGAATCAGAATCTTAACACAGTCTCAATTAAACCATCCTAGAACTAATGATATTAGGAGGAAAGGTGGCGGAATACACATAATGCATAATGACAACATGTAAGAGTCATAAACTGAATGAACCTCAGACAATGTGCATGAATACATATGTGCTCTGTGTCCATCAATGTGTCAGATTAATAGCACCAACCTTCTAAATGTGTCCCTGAGGTCGTTATGCAGTGTCCCCAATTCAGTGTTTATTCTTCCCATTCGTATGAGAGGTCTGATAGTGAGAGAAAGTGCATGTTCCACTGATTACCTTAGACGATTGATAGAATAAAAGGTTTGGGGTTACCACCTGTCCACCTTTGCGAGAGACCCTCCCCTTTGGGCAGTTGTGTCCTGCATAATGACTGTAGTTAAGGCAAATGTCCTGTGATTTAGGGCAAAGTCTACTTATATTGTCTGTAGTAGTAGCATAAAACAATTATGTATCCTCTGAAACACCTAAATGTTGTAGGTAACAGTATAAGCAACTATAATGCTACAAGAGTAACCTTTTATTTAGGTGAAACAGTGAAGTGCACCCCTTTCTACTGGCTGTGGGTGTGTTGCCCTGCAAAGTCTGACGTCTCTACATACAGGTCCTATAGGGTTGCCACCTTTCCAAATGGCCAGAGTGGGACATATTCTGTAGAAATGTCAGACGTTCCAGGACTAAACATATCTACAAGCATGTATACTTCAGGATTACACTTATTTGCACAAATAAAAGCTTAATCTAGTTACATTTGAATTGCTTATGCTACTTCAGATAACATATAGAAGTGTCATATATAAAATAACTGTTGTATGCAATTATTAATGAAACGTAAAATATAATAATGTCCTGTAATCTGGACATGTGCTATGTCTTGATTATTTTCACACTGTCCCTAACAAAGTGGGACAGGTGGTAACCCTAAAGTCCTACCTTGGCCAATTGAGAATGCTGCAAACCTATAATAGGTATACGGTAGCATGACCCATCCGATGGATGTGGCTACCACAACCCAACTACTCATTTGTAATGCATGGTCTCGGTTCCCATGTATCAGCCAGATAGGAGCAGAGTGTATGCGGAACACACAAATATGATTAATTCACTGGACAGGCTGCTGATTCCGTACAGTCGAATGCCATGTCATCACCTAATGGGAAGCCATTCCCGATACTATAGTCAGGAGTGGCCTTAGATCAACTGGTGACCTAGGCAGAGGGCACAATGGCACCCCTCACCACACCACCCAGTGCCCCCATCCTGGTCTACCTACACCAAATAAATACTGGTAAAGTGCACCCACTAAAGCGGTGTCCTAGGTGGCCGCTTAGTTGGCCTATACCTAAGGTCGACTATGACTGTAGTCATGTAGTCCAATGTTATAGGCATCACAAGGTATGCCTAAGAGGAACACACCAATATGTATGATTCTCCAGACAGGCCGCTGATTCCATACAGATGAATGCCATGCCGTCACCTAATAGGCAGCTGTTTCCGATACTGTATTCAAGTATTCCAATGTAATAGCCATCAAAGGTGGGAGCACATTGTATGAGGTGCACACAAATATGATTGTGTCACTGGACAGGCTGCAGATTCCGTACAGTCAAACTTGATGCCGTCACCTAATGGGTGGCCAATCTCAATACTGGAGCCATGTAGTATGATGTAATAGGCATCACAAGGTAATATTGTGGTCCTCGCTTACACCCAGGGGTGTGAGTGACAGATGCAAGCACCAATGCCGGTGCATTAGCAAGTGCAGGAACGAGCGGGTGTAAGCGTGTTTGGCTGCCAGTATGCGAGTATTGCATTGGTTAAGCAATGTAATGGCTAATCGAGCGTAGGAGGCTGTAACCAGAGGATATCATACAGAGCGTTCATTCAACAGTATAGGAATATATTCTATCATGTAGAAGTACATGTGAGAGTTTATGTCCCGCATATAGGTACATACATATATAGAGATGTATCAGGGACATGCCATGTGGCAACAAAGCATTACAAATGAATGAAATGGGAAACACCAGCGACACCTGTATTATGTAGTGGTGTTGCTCTATGTGATCACAAGACTCCCTCAGACAGACAATAGTTGTACATTGGCTGTATATATCACTCTGTGCATGTAATGTACATTAACACAACAGTACCTGTCCAATCATTATGTGTGAACAGTACTCCTGCAATGTGCTGTGTGCAACATCATCATCATGATAAAGGTAAATGGGGTAACCACAGAGGGACCGATAGTGTTTTGTGTACAATGAGGTCATCCTCCTCACGTGTACCTGAACCATGTAGGAGTGATATGCATACCAGGACCATGTGCCTGAGGGACAGTGGTGAGGATAACAGTAGTATGTTATGATACATATTACAAGGTTTTCATGTGTCCAGTGGGCACGTGTGTAATGGACAGCTATGTATAGGGCAGATGGTGTCCTAGGAGCTGAATGGCCTTATGTGTCCGTAGGTGAGGGTCAGATGTTGGGGAAGGAGTGTACGTATGGCAGGGGAGGATAGGTAGGAGCACAGAAATGACAGCCTACAGGGTTGGTATATGACACATGTGGGGAGGATACACCTCAGGGACACATTTAGAAGGTTGGTGCTATTAATCTGACATTCAAAAGCCCATGGGAACAGTGGGACAGAGGTCTCCAGCCATGGCAAACTGCCACTGCACCTACACAGCTGCAAAGTAGGCAGTGTTGGGGGCTGTCCAGGAGAGGCAGCATCACCCTGTAAATGTGACACTATACCCTTGAACTGGTGTATCTGGCTTTGTAACCCCTTAGGGAGCCACCTACAAAACATGTCCAGGACCGCACAACAGCAGATATGTACCTGTCTGGTCCCGCTCCAAGGGCTACATGCTCCATCCTCAGTGGTGGTACCACCAAAAGGTGGTGCAGAGCCAACAGAGGTTGATGTTAATGGTTGGGCCCCAGATGTGCTAGTGCCCGGTGCCATGGTCAGCTGAAGTGGGACAGGAGGATCTGCCGGGACCTACCAACCCATTCAGCCTATGGTGTTGTGTTTTAAACCCACATATGGCTTAGTGATAAACAACAGCATACAGGATTACCTACGACAGTATGTATAGATATCACCAGCAACCCGACAGTTGGTATACATTTGAAAAGGGAGCACAACACATGCATATATACCGCATGGCAACTGTACTATGTGTAGAAGACGTGTGACCACAGCTATGAACAGTTGCCCATCATTGGCTTGCCACTGGGAATCCCACACAGTGTCAGTCATACCACTGTCTCATGTGACACATGTCCAGTCAGGGATACGATGGCAGTAACACATCCCTATCATCATGTACTGTCTGCAATCCTCACACCATGCTTCTGCTGTGCACAGAGGTGTGTTCAGTGTGCAACACAGGAAACAAATGGTTGTACACACTGACCTGTTCACAGATGGCCCTACAGATGGGGTTCCCTCATGAATAGAGTACTGTCATATCTGTATTTTAACATGCAGAATAGCCATTACCACACACATGTTAAACAGGCAGTAGTCTCAATGCAGCATAGCTACACTTACATGCTGTAGTTGTGTGGCACATCACCCTCCTGTCATTAGGCTATTTCCCACTGTTGAAAATGATTGAGGTACATCCAGATATCATCTGCTATGCCGTGTCAGAACACCACATCCAGGTACCACTCACAGTGACTGTCATGGCCAGATAATAACATGTTTCCCTAGATAGTGTACTGCGTTTATCATGCATATGGCTATGGGAACACCATCACAGCTGTACCACATGCAATCAGTTAGAGGAGGACTGCAATAGGTGCAGAGGCCATCACCTGACCATTTCCATCTGTTACAATACACATGCTGCTGGTGTGCAGGTGTACACCTTCACATCCACCAGAGAGTGTGTGTGCGGGACAGGCAATGTACACCAGGGAAGGGCTTGGAGGCTTAACCATAATCTGCCACACGCTAAACAGTACAGGGTCAAACCCCTGACTACTCATTACTATTACATGTGCATAACATTACTACATGTGCCACAGAGGCAGTATGTTGCAGTGCTGTAAGAACATGTGTGTAGGTGAGTGAGTGCCATCTGCAACAGATATAGCAGACATACATTAGGTGTGGCACACGTCAGTCCACGTGAATGGATGCCATTGTCACCACAACTACACTCTAATGGGCACACATTGACACCTTTGTCAGGGCGGCAAATACACAATGTAACTACTTAGTTTGCCACACTGCAGTAATGTACAGGACCACATGCACCACAGGGGATATCTGGAGGTTCAATGGGCTAGGCCATGTGAAAGTGTTTGACAACTGTTGGTATGCCAGCAAGGTTTATACTGGGAGTGACTGTGGTTGGGAGCATTACAACCCACATGCAGACACTGGGTGCCAGTACTGTCATGCAGGTATGCATTGCTCCATGGGTGTTAAGTGTTTGGCTGTGCAAGATGGCTGTACAAGTCTGGGTGAGGGGTAATCCTTGCCATTGCATCACCAATAATGGTGTGCAGTGCAGGGGTGTAGTGTCTGCAATGTCCCACACAGATGGACACTGAAATATCTGGCCTGCCATCCTGGTTACCAATGTGTAGGGCCATAGCTTTGCAATGCATGCCATGTCTGTGTTGGATAGTTCTTCACATGGACATTGCCTGGGATGTGCATGTCCCACAATACTGTACAGTGACATGTACAGGTGTTCTTGGTTTGGCAGACACGTGTAGTGTACACAGCCTGTTAGATATGCCAATACTGGCCTGGTGTGGCGAAACCTGCTTACAGTGAGCAGGTCGGCCCTGCACCTGCATGGATAGAATGGACAGGTATTCCATGGTGTCAGTGGCATGGGTCCATACAGGGCACATGTGTACAGCATTGTCTGGCCTTAGTGGATCATATATTATGGCACCACATATGTTGCAGCCATTCAGTGTGGAACATAGTGAAGGAACAATGTCTGCATATATGTGCCTATTGTACCACTGTACAGGTTGCCATGTCCTCTGCAGGCCACTGTGGACACACCATGCCTACAATCTGTCCTCAATGTGTATGTTACTAGCAACATATTGGGATATCCTAGGCAAGGTTGTATGTGCATGGCACATAGGTGCGGGACATATACCGGGTACTAGTAGGGCTGCATATTTAGTTCACCAGCCCATTTGCCAGATGTATGGGTATGGCTAGCCAACACAGTGCCATGGCTGACTGATAGCTGTACTCCTTGTGAGGTGGCCAATGTGTCATAAGACGGATACTATATAGGAAAATTACAAATCCCGCTCCCAAACATGTCCAATGGTAGGACAATCACGGCCAACTCTACACAGGCTCTGACAGACCAACACACACTTGCCATGTCCTGTATATAATCCCCTACCATATCACACTGCAGCAACACATGTTTAGGGCACGAGCTACAGCGAATACTACAAATCACTGTACTTGTCTCATGCGGGCAGACACACACACACACACACACACACACACACACACACACACACACACACACACACACACACACACACACACACACACACACACACACACACACACACACACACACACACACACACACATACACATACACTTAGCATGTCTGGGATTAGAACACCGACCTAATTACTTTATTACTCTACAGCATTATGCAGTTACAGAACGTGCTACCAACATTACTGCAACACAGCACTCCCAGGGGTGTATTTGTAGATGGGCGACATCATCGGCCTTGCTAACGGTGGGTAAGAGAAATGTATGGAGTGTGAGTAGTATAAAGGTATTTCTCAGTGCTCAGGCAAATGGGGAGACACACACACACGGCAAGTGAGGGACTAGAACACCAACCTAATTACTTTATTACACTACAGCATTACGCAGTTACAGAATGCGCTTCTAAAATTACTGGGACACAGCACTCCCAGGGGTGTATTTGTAGATGGGTGACATCATCGGCCTTGCTAATGGTGGGTAAGAGAAATGTATGGAGTGTGAGCAGTATAAAGGTATTTTTCAGTCCTCAGGCAATTGGGGAGACACACACACACACACACACACACATACACGGCAAGTGTGGGACTAGAACACCGACCTAACTACTTTATTACACTACAGCTTTATGCAGTTACAGAATGCGCTACTGAGATTACTGGGACACAGCACTCCCACAGGTGTATTTGTAGATGGGTGACATCATCAGACTTGCTAACGGTGGGTATAAGAAATGTATGGGGTGTGGCCAGTCTAAAAGCAATTTAGAGTCCACCGGCAAATGGGGACAGACATACACACACATGCCAGTGTCGGGTATGGAACACCTGCCTGTTTACAAATTACTATTACAATACTACATATATACGAATCGCGCCACACAGACTACACATGTCAAGGCTGTCATTATGACCATCTGGGAATGCGGACATCAACAGGGATGCTGATAGTTAAGATGTACATACCTGTGAACCTGTGTGTTTAAACTATAAATCCATCCTGACCTGGAGTATGCCCATCTGTGGAATGGACGACTACTGCCACTATACAGGGTTACAATGGCCATGCCAATACACAGAGGCACATAACCAACACAAGGTGTCACTGGGCATGCTCGCACACTTAGTAGCGCAGGGCTGTTCGGAATGCACTATGTGTCCATCTACACAAGGATATATTGGGCATGCTCATACATTTAGTAGCACAGGGTTGTTCGGAATACACTATGAGTCCATCTACACAAGGATATAATGGGCATGCTCATACTCCTAGTAGCACAGGGCTGACTGGGATGCACTCTGATGCTAAACACGGAGGGCCACAGTGGCCATGCTATTACAGGTAGATGTAAACAACACATTCTAATGGGCTCTGGTGTTAGTAGTTGTCATTGTTAGTGGGAAGGCTGCTCTACATATATTTGACACCAGTCTTTTATAAATCAGCTGTCATTCTGGGATTACATGGCTGAGAGTAGGCAGGCCTTTGTCACATATCACATGCATCCATGATACAAAGGAGTGTGGATATTACCCAAGTCGCATCCACCCACACAATGCCATTCCAAGGCAAATGTCCTAAACACAGGTTAACTCCCATACACCTACAGGACAACTGCATTGTTTTCTTATGCTAACCAGTGCTAGATGTTTGTTTGTGCCTTTCTGCTTTTTCCCGGTTAGGGGTCGCCACAGCGGAACTCCGGTCCTCTAATGATTGGCAGTTGATTTTTACGTACCGGCTTGCCAGGACTGATGGACAACCTTCAAAGAAGGTACGCCCATTCACGCATGTCTCCACGCAGTAGACGCTCTACCTGAGAATCAAACCGGACAGTGTCTTACTGTGAGGCGACAACGCTACCACAGCACCACCACCGTGGCTAGATGTGTAGCATCCATATTTACAGCTGGCCACTGTAGATCCAACAATGGGGAGTACTGACATCTAGGCAGTGAAGAACACCTGACTGATGTCTCTGTAGTTCACAATAGCACTACCACCATATACCTCAGAACCTAGCACTACCACCATATACCTCAGAAACAGACATGTGGGCCATAACACAGGTACGGACCACTCCAGGTTGTGTACCCACATACATAAAGGCCACTCATATGTACTGACCGGTCCCCCCATGAAAGGCATCACAGATGAGTCATTTGCATGACACAGTGTCACATGCTGCATTCTAGGATATTAACTGCAGACACCACCATGCCCTCGGACCACCACCATGCAACCATACATGTTGTATGACAGACGAGTACACCACCATGTGACCCTTGACCTGTGTACTTGCCTTGGGTATGTACATGCCACACATGCAACTTACCTGTAAATAGCATAGCTGTTGTAGTCCTTTGTGCAAACAGGTGGCTACAGCCATTACACACATGCACATGGAATGTAGGTCCATGGCTGCTGAATTCTAACAGTACATAAGGTGTAATATCAGTGTTGACAGAGGTAACATCCCCTCAGTACTGGTCACCCATCATATCATACAACAGTCCATGTGTCATGTATGTCATTACACATATCCACCAGTTGCAATGCCTACAAACATGACCAAATGTCAGGATTGTAGTACCTACACACCTGTACAAGTAGTGTGTGTTCAGATAACATGCGTGTGCAGTTGATGATATATGCAGGTGGCGTGTATCCTAGTACATCATGCAGCTGCAGTGGAGCCTCAACATTGCCAACTGTATATGGTGATATGCTGAATGTACAGAAAGATGTACCACAGGTATGGACAGATGTGTTGAAATAACTAAGTGGCGGGGCATCTTTGCAGATGGATGTTTGCTGTGGACAGCTCACAGGTGTGTCACAAGTGGTCCTACAATACCCTGTGTAACCAGTAAGCAATGGTTTTCTTAACTGAAGGACATAACACACAACTTAGACAGCGGTCAGGGTGACAGCGAAGGTAAATCACTTGACACCGATTAATAGATATGATGTCCCTAGTGCATATATCAGCACTTTTGGAACAGGAAGCATCAGTACAGTTTGTAATGTGTGCAATACTGGTGTACGTCTGACATACATAACATGAGCTAGGCAGGTCTGAGATTCACAGTACTGGCATGTGTGGTGGCGTGTATGTCCATATATGTCACGTATTATGGGGAATGCATCTCAATTGTTACTCACTCTCCTGTACACTAGTGTACACATCTGTACACACTGCAATGTAGAAAGCAGGACATAGGCAGGGGCGTGTATCTCACAAATGTGAGGTATCTGTATATGCATGACATAGGTGTATTAATTACTGAATGCCACAGTGTGTGTATGTAGGGCTGACTGGTCCCTGGGGTGAGGGTGTATGTTACCATACTGAACTGATAAGACCCCTCCCACCATCCAGGCTATGCATTCAACTATCCGTGTTGATGTCCCCGATCTTAGGCAGTACTGATTACCTGTACATGTGTATTCTCTGTGGTGCATCATGGAGGTACCAGTACTGTAATGATGATTTGCACATAGGCAGGGGTCCTCATCCCACCAGTAGCAACTGTGTGCGAGTGTGTGTTACTGTGTCAGTGAAGCCATGAGTGTGCATGTGTGCGCGCGTGTGTGTGTGTGTGTGTGTGTGTGTGTGTGTGTGTGTGTGTGTGTGTGTGTGTTACAGTGTCACTGAATACATGTGTGTCAATACCTGAGTGTGTGGGCACTGTTGTGTGTTGGCATCCTGTCATGGGAATGTGTATTACTGATTCCCATTGAGGCATCACACTTCTCACTGGCCTCTACCCTTGTAATCAGCTAGACCACTCTCTTACCTCACTACTCCATGTAACTGTACCTGTGATGTCACCCTTTATGGATGTCACGTCTGTGGCCACAGTAGTTTAACACACAGCTATCATGCTTTTGGAATGGTAGACATGTTTGTAACGTGGGACATTCTCACTGGTATGTGGCAGCTACATAGTGCATGCTGGTATATTCATACATACCTGTGAGTAGTACACATTGACATATGGGACACTTAACTGCAAACACTGACATCCACCAGCACATGCAATTAGACCTGAAGAAGGACAGCAGAACATCATGACCAACATGCATTTACTGTTGTTACACAAGATACATACTGTTAACAGTATTGTACACCTGTACAACATGGTATATCTGCTGACTGTCAAAAGTCCTCAACATTTGTAAACTAAACGTATCATCCTAGTCTGTTCACTCTGTGCATCAGACCATATGAGCATGTCCCTGCACCAATGGTGTGGATGTCAGGGAAGCGGCACAGGCATCATCATATGCACAGAGTGTTAATGTTTGCCAGAGGCCTAGGCTGCACCATTGGATGACATCATGTGTGTGGTTTTGGGCCTTTGAGCTAATTGGGCATGTGTGGATGTTATGCATGTGTGTGTTGCAGTGCCCTACATATGTGTCCAGTGTGTGCGTGTATGTCTGCACAACATTCTACCATGTGTCTGGCCTACACAGGGGTATTATTGACAGCTGCAGACTGTGCAGGTGAGGTTTTACAGTTCATGGTGTCCGGCCACGGACATGTGACCTGTGCCTGCCAGGTGTTGCACGGGCACTACCAGACAGAGGTGCAGATTGGGTACTGTCTAATGTCACTAGTCCACTGGAACCGTGTCCTTGTTGGGACCATCCCAGGCCATGTTTATGTGGCCTGCTGTGTCATGGTGTGGACAGCACAGCACCAGATGCGCTGCTGCTGCTACTGGCACTTTGGGAGCAGGCATGTGAGGTAGCTCATACATGTAGACCTGACACAGGTGATGTAGCAGGCCTATGTCCATGTGCCTGGCGCCTCATTCCTACCAGATGTTCCAACACAGACAGCTCACGCTCGCGGATTGTCATGACAGGGTCAAGGACTCCAACCATGTCACCCAACCGTCTATCCAAAGCATCAGCAATCTGCTGTTGAGCATTTACCATTGCCTGGATGCTGTTGTTTAAAGAATGGACAGCAGCCCTCTGTAGCCTCTGATCTTCTCTGTTGCACCATTCAGCACATGCCTGTGCCTCCATTACAGCCAAAAACATGCATCTGGTGACACCAGTTGCTGTGCTCTGTCGTGCAGGAGCATGTTGGCCAGTGGTCCTCCTACGAGCAGCACTGGCCAGCACCACCAGTAGTTTGGCTGACATCATGGTGTGCAGGCGCACCTTCCATAGTTCCCGCACTTTCCTGTTCCAAGCTACCACGCGCCAACTGTCCTTCCTCTATGGCCATTGGTGATGGGGTATGTGCAGGTTCATAGGTTCGTAGGTTCATACTAGGCTATCTGCCCTAGGGCATTTATAAGCCTAGCCAGAATGTGTTTGGCTTTCGCCACCCATTTTAAATTTATTTTGCTATGCCCTTTTTCGAGGTTAGTATACTGTGCCTCTGTCCAACAGTGACACAGGTATGGGATCTGTGTGCGGGGATGAGGTGGATATAGATGGAATGGCAACCAATGGCACAGTTTCAGCCCCTGACAACTTTGCCTGTGTCCCAATCATGTTTATCATCACTGCTAGAGTCTGTGGGGACACTAACATCTGATGTACCACAGAAGGGGAATGCACCTACATCACCTGTGAGGGAAGACAAGAACTGTACATTACAATCTATACAATAGACACATACACACACGCATGTGATATGACAGAAGGCATGCAACATGCATGTGATATGGCAGATGGCATGCAGTGCAGACAATAATAGTGGTAGTTATCATACATTCTTAGGTTGCACACAATAGCATGCATGTGTGATAGCAGATGTCATGCAAATTACACAATCATAGTAGTGGTTAGCATACATCCCTGTGTGTTACACCATGTGCACCAGCACAGGTTAACAGTACACCTGCCTGATGTGTGGCATATGACCTTGATAATCACATGTAGTATGACATGTGATCTGCTGATGTGTGCAATGACATGCATACATGTTTAACACAATGGTGTCCTGTCAAATATACAGTGGGGCAATGGTGTACCAATTCAGTGTTGTCTGTCCACCCTACAGATATACTGTAAATTTAGCTGATGTGCATGGCCATTGCAGGGAATCATGAGGCGTCTCTAGTGCTATACAGTGTGAGTTACAGACATGGTTCATAGCTGCGACTGTGTTCAGATACAATACATATATACTGTGGAATGTGACCCATGTCACTGAGGTTTATACACACTAAACCATGATGTGGAAGTTGTCACAAAGGTCACTGATGGGTATACGGATGACACCGCTGCACATCTGCAACCATATTGCTGCAGTCTGGCAACTATGGGCAGACATGGCGAACACGTCAGTACACCATATCCCACATGACATCTGTGTACCACACACACACACACACACACACACACACACACACACACACACACACACACACTCGAGGTGCTAGTATGGCATTTATGTCCATCACCAGCAATGGAAATGTACTGTATCTGTGGCCTGATGTGGATACTGTACAGGTGACTGCTGTCATGTTGCAACACCCTCAAGATGTTCAACACATCTTATGTGGTGGATTGATGTTACGCCTGCACAAGATGTGCACAGGCCTGTAGGATGTCTAGTGTTCCACATCTACATTATGACCATTATACAAAGGCCATGGCCAAACCATGTGTAGCCATTGTACGACAGGGTGTACACACAAGCACAACACGTCTACTGTGTGTGTTGCTCCATGTATCTGGCCATCCTCCCTGCCCATGTGTGTAATGTGTTGTCCAAATTATTGTGATGGGCATCTATTTCACATGTCTGTGTTGTCCCATATCACATATATGCTCCATTGACAACAGGGTTATGCAGATAAATGGTGGTATGTGGGATATGTTTTCAGGTTAGGTAGGCAGTGTAGCAGCCAGGCCAATAGATGTCATGGACATGTCAAGATAGCACATCACATTGTGTGACAATCATAGCAGGGCTATGATCCACACCGGCGAAACCTGTGTGTTGGCCATACTCCAGCCCACTGTGTAGTACTGTTTGTATTCACCACATGTGTAGATCAGATATTTTGTGCATTCCTAAAGTGAACAGCACCTCCACCATTGTATGCACAGCTGTCAACACATCTGGCAATAAAGTTTGTGAGGATTCATCTCAGTGAGCTGATTCACATAGTTTGCAAGTGTTGCACAAGGATAGTCATTGTGATGCATTGCAGGTCCGACCTGTATATTGTGACAGGACCATACATTATGTATACATTTTGTGAATGGCCACATGGCAGATAGATCTGTGCATTACGGTTCCTTATAAATAATAACACTGTCACCTGCAACAGGCTGCTGTTGCAGCAGAATGCCAGAGGTACCTAAATAGGAGTAACACAGCAGTATGAGCATAATCCACCCCTGCATAAAGGCTACAGGGAGCAATGTGCATAACACAAACACCAGTACATTAGACTATACTATGGTGTATGCACGTGTGCATACACAGAGTAGCAATACTATAGTATGCGGCATGTGTGTATACATGCCTTTCATATGATGTTGCATTACATACTGTACAGTGATACATGCAGCTATATGGAATATAGTTGTTATAGGTGCAGTACTGACTTACCAGGCAACTCCAGGCTCAGTGGTTGAGAAACACCCACCTCCTCAATATCAGCTAAGACTTGTGGATGTGGTTCTGCAGGTGTCCCCAGGTTGGCCTGTAGCTCCTTGGTGCGTGTGAATGGCGCCTGGGTTGGTGGTCCACCACCTGTTGCACCTTGTTCCCCGACGATTGCATTTGCACGCTGTTTTGCCCATCTAATAAGGTCTGTACAGTGTTTGCGCACCTACTGTTATGTGCGGTTGTGGCCACCCACATCATTAACCCTCCTGAGAAGTTCCATCCACAGGGCATCCTGCTGCTGTGCATCCTGTGGCACATGGCCGAATAGGATATCATGATTATCGAGTAGGTATGGGATGAAGGCCTCATCCTCCAAGAGTAATATACCTGGAAGACATAATGATGGAGACAGGTCACAGTACCTCAGAGACATACAGAGCTACAGCTGAACATACACGTGTATCGCATTAATTCCGTTTAAATAGTTGTATTTGCAAACCTACATGACACTGACGTTTTGTCACACACATGTGACACTCAATGTTGAGTGGATATTATCACCATATATGTTTGTGTGTGTGTCACCTGATTGCATTGCTCATAATCCATGTGGTTGCTGTCTTGATGTGAGCATGTCTGTTTGCCTGTACTGGTGTTCCTACCAATCAGCACATGGCTGGATGTGCCCATATTAATGCAGTCAACCTTGATGCAGTGTATATGTCACATATAAGGACTTACACTGCCTTAACAAACATGACCTGTAACCCTGCAGACATGCTCACATAAGGTTTTACATGTATGTGTTCTGCCATATACATCTACATGGCACTGTACAGTGATTCAACATCCTGCCATGTATCACCTGTGTTGCACATGTGATACACATGGGACACTGGCTAGCCAGATGGTATATGCAGGGATGTATATCAACTATAGCATGTACAGTCAAAGTCAACAAGTGGGCTATATGCCATGGGCCATGTATGCATCTAGGATGAAAGGTTACTTGGCAGTAGCCAACAGGTGGGTCTGTGGGGCCAGGTGGAGCTGTGCCACATTAGTGATCCACAGGGTTAATGATACATATACCATGCATTACCATGTGGTCATCACACCATGTCTGAGAGGGGAGCGATGTGCAGCTTTGATGGACAGGAATGCATAGTATGGCAGGACTATGTCAAGTGTATGGGACAAGGATCTGTCCAGCATGTGGTAGGTGGATGTCCATGAAGTATGTTTTCGAGATCAGGATGAGTACGTGTAGCATGTCCGACATCACTGGGTTGGACATGGATTTATTCAGGGCATGCATCATGCTACATAGTGGAGATGGGGAATGGAAAGACTGGTGTAGGCCATCTGCACATGGCCAGTACCCCTTAAAGGAAATATGTGATCTGATATGGGTCACTTGAGTGTTCTGTATGGCTGGACAATGATCTCTATATTCATGAATGGCACCCTATCATTATTAGGGTTGCCACATATGACTCCCTGATAGGTGAGATGATGTAGCTGTCACAGGAAAGACAACTTCCCAGCTGCATCCCTCACACACAAGTGTCCATTATGATGGCTGCTGCCTAGGTGGTAGTTCATGGGTACAGGGTTATTAAAATAGGGGTGACATTACGAGTCAGCTATTGCTCCTAGGTCATAGTCATTTGCATACTTCAATAGGCAGATGCCTTCTGTTTGTCTGTGAGATATGGACCACAATGAGGGGGAATAGAATTCATTAACCCTGACATACTGTAGATGCCACTGGTGTGATGATCACTTATTATTCAGACACCTTCTGTAGTGTTGGTTCTGCCAGCAGTCCTGTTGCAAAACACACCTGTGACATAGGAATGTACATCTAGTATAACGAGTGTAGGTGGTACACAGTATGGGTGATGAAGTCCTATGACCTGGCAAGGTTATGATATGCAGTGTGACATCAACCATACTGTCATCTACATTTGTACTGCTGACATCACTTAAGTGATCAATGTTCATGGCCTTCCAGACCAGACTCAGCAGGGTAGTAGTGCAGTACTTACCATTATCAGTGGTGTCTCCACCTTTGTGGGTTGTGATACCTGTTGGTGTGCACCATTCAGTGTGTACAAAGCCTGACATGGAGCTATGTTTTACATGATGTGTACGTGAAGAGCATCTTGTTTTGCCATATGTGTATGATGCAACCTGTGATGTGGGCAGGTCCCATGCAGACTGAGTGCAGTTTGTACCTACATAGTTGTGGGTAGAGGGGCCCTGTGGTGTACATGGATATATGCTTGTGTACCTGTTGGGGGGAGGGGGCAGTGTTTTTATATTATCCAAGACCCTATCTAGATTGCTTATTCATGCTAAGCACTTGTTCAGGACTTGAAAACACTACGTAAGCTAATAATTACTATAGCACTCAGTCTTTCACATCACCTACAGGTAAGGGTGAACAGGTTTTGTACATACTTTTCTCACTTGCGTAGAGTAATGTAGCTCTTGTACTCACTTTCCTCACTTATCTAGGTGAATGTAGTTCTATATTCAGGCATGTTCAAGAGTCAACTGCCAGTGTTCTCACCTGCCTATCTGATGAATCTGGACATCTTGAGGCAATGTACACATTGCCTCATATACACAGACAAGCCTCTCTGCCTTCCACTCAACACTACAACCTGTGAGAGATGCACTCATCTAGCCAAACTGATGGTAAACATCTCTCCAACCAAGCCTGACCCTGGCTGTCATGTGGAGAAGGTACACAGTCACACAACATCACACTCATCACATAAGCCTCACTGTATCTACCCCACCATTAACTGGGAAAACTACTCGTGTACCAACACATTAGCTCAACGGTTTCTGGAATTCATAAACACCAATGCCCTGACTCAACATATTCACACACCCACCAGAGGCAACAATATCCTAGACCTAGTCATTACCAACATGAGTGACTGGTGCTCCACACGTGAAGCCAACTCCTCGTTGGTCCGATCAGACCATGTGCTGAACACCGTTGATATCCACATCCAGCACCTACCTCCCATTAAGGGAACCACAGTATAATATGTCTACAAGGCCAACTACATGCTTCTTAAGGCAGACGTGGTGGACGTCATGACACCCATGCAGATGGACAGTACTGTTACAACTGCTGAATCCGACACAAACGCACTCTATAATAGTAGTTAGTATTTCTCTAACAATGTTCAACTATTTGCTATTTTTTTTTTGAAGAAAAACAAATATATTTTTTAGTTCTAACTACAATTTTTATTTTGCATTTTGTATGTATCTTTACTGTTATTTCCTTCTTTATTGTATTTTGTAAGTTTCTTGGAGCTTTTCTCCCTGGGCATCTACTGAAAATGGACATGTAGCCAGTTAGACTAGCCCGGTCAACAAATGTAAAATAAAATAAATAAATAAATAAGCACTTACAGGAGTGCATGGCTTGTGCTATCCCAAACAGAACCAGGATGCTATACTCATAATTAACTAAACCGATCTGGTGGTCCCATGCCATAAACATATTGTACTACAGGAGGAAGACACTGTTGCAAATGAGAGTACAATACCATGCATGGAGGAGATCCCTGGCCAGCCTCAGTAAGAAGGTGAGATCCCTTATAAGATCCTCCAAAGCTAGCTATGAAAACTATAAAGTAACTAATACCAACAACAACCACAAAGCCTTGATGTCAACAACCAGATCTGCTCTGAGTTACAGCACAAAGGCATGAACATTACAGAAACAATTGATATTGGTAACATCCTGGCAGATCCCTCTCAAAGCTGCACACTCTAAAGGCAATATCACTGCATCCATGGACCGGACAATATCCCAGGCTGCATTTTACAAGAACTTTGGATCTTTCTGTCTCCTCACCTATGCACCATGTTCAATAATAGCGCCACATCGGGAATAGTGCCCCTTGAATGGCACACAGCAATGGTTATCCCACTCCACAAAGGTGACACCACAATGGACCATGGGACCTATTTCACTATAGGCCTGACTAGCCTGGTCTGCAAGACTATGGTGCACATCATGGATCACTGCCACAGAGACATTGGGTACCTCTCAACCTTTGACCCCTCCCTCTTTGGCATTGTTAAGGCCGGACCATGCCTCCTAAACCTGGTGGACTTCTTAGACACAGTTACCAAGGCATTAGATGAGGGTAAGGAGGTCCACACAGCCTACCTAGATCTCTCATAGGCTTTCAACACCATTCCTCCTTCTGGTATTATCAACATACCCATCCGCCTGAACATTAGCCCCTACGTCATGTGATGGTTTGCAAAGTGGCTCACGGACAGAACCCACACATTGGGAGTTGCATGCCCTAGGTCCGACTGTATACCAGTTACAGCTGCCATCCCCCAGGGCTTAGTCGTAGGCCCCTCATGTTCGGTATATACTTCTCTGATGTACAGACAAGCACAGGAGGGCTTTGGCTGAAAAGGTTTGCAGACGACTGCAAACTAGGGGACATAATTGTTTCCCCAGCTGTTACAGACACCCTCTGGAAGGGTCGCATTGAGATGGATACCTGGTGTTAATATCATGGCGTCAAGCTGAATGCCTAAAAGTGCATAGTCATCCCCTTTGGATATAACTAATTACCTGCAGACTACAACATAGGTGCTAGTCCCCTACATACAGAAAAGGTAATACGGGATCCGGAAACACCAGTAGATAGCAATCTCTCCTTTGATACCCATAATGACAAGGTGGTTAGAATATCCTTCTACATGGCCCGCCTAATCTCTAATGGGTTCGCATCCAGATCAGAGGGGCCATTGTGACTCTACACATGTCATATCAGACCCATTAAAGGATGCAACACCCCATTTGGGATATACCTTACAAGACAACTGCAACAGCTTGGAAGACCACACCAGTACCACACCAAGAGGATTACTGATCTCAAACAGATAACCTATGCAGCCCAACCTACAAAACTCTCGCTGTACTCAGTTGCATACCGTATACTCACAAATGATCTCTGCTTGACATACAAGGCCCATGTCCAACCCTGTATTGCTGGATATGCTCCACCTAAACAGAAGCCCCTGCGAGCCACATGCTCTAGGGGTATATACCCCTAACCGCAACGATGAGTAGGATGTGCTGGACAGATAGGTTCCTGACCTGGACACTCCCTATGCTTTGGAACGTGATTCCAATGTACATCAGGCAGGGCCCCTCATGAGCACTCTTCAAGGGAAACCTTGACGTGTGGATGGGAGGCAGTCATGTACCTGGGGATCACTGCAGTGGTTCTGCTAGACAGAGGCACAGGGAACTATTGGCTCTGCCGTTCAGAGGCACAGGGAACCAACCTATGGGGGTGGCAAAAGACAACATACGGTAGCTAGGCTTACAGATACCCTTGGTAAGACAGCCTAGTACGTACCTTTGCACATATTACATGTCTTATGTGCATGGATAGTTAAATAGCTCTTCCATTTTACTTTGCTATCATGCTGATAAACTGTCGGCTCACTAAAAGACATATGTATCCTGTTATTGTGTATTGTAAATGCCAATTGACATAATTAATGTTTGCCTACCATTACAGTAATGCTATGTAGCTTGTAATACATATCTGCCTACAATACTGTACATTACACAGTTATTGGCGCAATATCCCACAATGCAAAACATACTTGCACAGCGGCCCAACCTTCCACATGTTATTCTCTGTATTACACCCATACATATGGCTACAGTTACAATATATCAACATATACTATCCCCTGTTATAGCGCATACTTCTTGGACCAGCCCTGCCACTGACGTCGGCTGGTGAGGAGTAGTTCTGTTCAAAACCCTTATATAACATCCCTTGTGGTGTATGCGGTGTTTGCCTTGTGACCTACAGCAGTACACACAAATACTACAAGCGTTACTATGCTCAACAATACATCACTACAAGATAACTGTTTCCACTATATGGATTGCGTGCACTTTAAATACTACAGAATAGTACTACATACACAGACATACTGACTGTTGTACATACCTTATTAGTAACCCGAGGTGTCATTAACAGTTGATTCAATCCTTTTCGGTTTGTGTTTCAATGTTCTTTGTAACGTTCCGCTGGTATATACGGATGGTTTGAATTTGTGATAACACATCCTTTTCTAGTTACATATTGGTAACATGTGGTATCCTGTCCACCAATTGCTGTTCCAAAGTAGTTAATTGGATGCACATCAGCTGTGCAGCTACTCCATTAGCTGATACCATGGCAACAGTGGTGTATAAGTGAGTACTCCTTTTGGGCGGTGTCCGATTACCTTACTTTCGAGGAAGACGGCCTAGATGTGTTATTGTGATATATTTCAAAAGTTACATGGAGACACACAGAGATATATATTAGCTTCATGACTCTCATAGACTGTGTGTAAATGATTTAGTTCTTCATGTGAGTACAGCTGTTATATTTTGGAACAGTGCTACTTATGCAGGGTTTGTTTGTACCTGATACTTCTGCAGATGTTTAAGTCTGGGAAGGATGTTTGGCCAGCTCAAGGCCATATGGCTATGCATGAACTGTTATGTGGTGTACAGTGTACTCACCAGACATCCTTGATTTGGTGTACAAGTGTAGTATACTGTGCTGTTACTCACTAATTTCTAACATCTCAGTGTACGCACAACCCTTTGAAATGGGATTAGTGCAAACAAACCCTATTACATCAGCAGCTGTTCCATTGTATAACAGCAGCTATTTCACATAGGGCCATGTTAGTGTGTCTCTGACAAGCTATGTTAAGCCTTCTGCAGATGTCTTACAGTGTATGAATGATTTGTGATGTTATTACAGTTTGTATTGTAATATGTTTGGGTGTAGGAGTGATGTTGTTGGGTGTGCTTAGCAAATGCAGGTGTGTAGGAACTACTTTTATACATAATCGCTATGTGCGTGAGGGTTCCTTCCCTATTTGAAAACCTATCCTTTTGTGGACTAATACAATGGTATTTGCAGGCTGATTCATTAAGGCACTGTTATGTGGTTCCTGTATAGCATGCAGGTGATGTTAGTCCTTGAATCCCTTCGGTAATACATCTGAATATAATAACGTGTTGCTACATGATAGCTGTGTATTTCTGTCATAGGTATTTGCAGTCATCGTAGTTGTGTTGATGACTGACCCTCTTTGATTAGGGTTGCCACCTTTTCATATGTCCATAGTGGGTCCTTTTCAGGACACACATCTGATTTTACAGGCCGACACAAACCCACGGACAGTACAAGGGATAGAACTTTCCTTTTTTGCCTAATTATAAGCTTATTCTTGTAGCAGTTTAGTAGCTTATCCTGTTTCCTGCACCATGTAGGTACTTTAGATAGAGAAATAACTATTGTATGCAACTATTACAGTACATATGGGACATAGTTATATCCTACAATCCCAGGACATTTGCCACATTTAATATATTTGGTCAGGACACAACCGCCCAAAGAGGGAGTGTCCCTCGCAAAGTGGAACAGGTGGTAACACTATCACTGGCTCATGTCCATAGCACATATTTGTAATGGTGTATAGGCATATACTCTCCATATCCTTTGTTCATAAAGGTTGGTAGTGGCGCAATGTGTGATTGCTATGGTCTACGTTATACACATATGTGAACACTTCAACCACTGTATATGGGAAACCTACAGAATCCCAAAACCACAGTGGTCCAATGCACACAGTCCCAGGAAAAGACTCCCATACCCCACATTACTGACATTGACAGTAACTCACGAAGGTAACACGAACATGGAACACACACATGCACACACAGACACACTGCTACCCAACACATACAAACAAACCATCTTACACTACGTATGAGCAGGTGGCCAAGCCCCACTACACCCCACATGTAGGTGTCTGCGCCCCCACACCATCCCCTACTTTAATATTCTGCATCCTAGGTCACACAAACAGATGCACAAAGCTAACCCACAACCACAACCACACATTACAGTCCCCCAAGAACACACACCACACACAGAACACATACTTACACACACTACATCACTAAGAAACACACGTACACAGAGTAACCTACCCAAACCGCAACACCAGAAGCACTGACTAACTGTCCATTAACATCATGAGATTACACCTTGCGCATCGGGTGTTTTGGTACTGTGTTCTTTCGGACCTTAAGCCTCGGGATTACGTGTGTCAGTTTGTAAAGTAGTCGGTATGTGGTAGGTATCCCATTTATGTGTACCTCCATGGTTATGTAGATGTTGTTAACCTATCTATATATCTACATATATATGTATATCCCCATATACCAACATATCTCGACATCTCTCTCTCTCTCTCTTTATATATATATATATATATATATATATATATATATATATATATATATATATATATATATATATATATATATAGATATATATCTATATAAAACATACACCTTTCATTGTGTACATGCTGGTTTGTCCTATTTCAACACATTCCTACCTTTTGTCTTTTATCCTGTCAGTATACACGACTGCCATTGGTACATCTCAGGTAGCTTAGTGGTATGTTATTGTGATGAATGTGTATATGGTTGTGTGTTCTAATCCTGGCAGTGATATCTTACCTCTCAGAGCAGGCACTGGTAGTGCAAGGGTGATTAACACATATTTCAGCAGTTGTGTGTTCCACATGTTTATTATTCTGTGGAGAACTACCTATATATGCAAGCTGTGTTTAAGTTATACTATGTAACATGTACACATCTGTGAAGATTCCTGTCTAGGATACTCCCCATTATTTGGAACTACATCCCTGATTACATTATACAAAACCCCTCACTGACACTCTGGGGAATCCTTGCAGAGTGGGTGGTGAACAGTAGCTACACCCCAGGGATCCCACAAGTGGCTCTGCTCCACAGAGGGACAATTAGTTGATTGATGGGGTGGCAAGAGCAGACACATTTTGCCTATGCTTATGAGTGGCCTCGGCGGATGGGCGTGTACCTACCTATGTATCTATGAACCTGTACATACAGTATGAACACATGCTGATAGCTTAATATACTGTTCAGGTATTGACTTACCTTGTGCCAATGGAAGTTGTGAGTACAATAGTTGAGGGCTACCTATGTAGGATGCACACAGTAGACCACCTATACATGACAATTTACAGGTGGTCGTGTGTGTGTGGCATCCATGTTTGCTGTGTGTGCAGGTGGAGAAGGGTGACAGTCCATGAGTGCCTACACTGTCAGTATGTGTGCTATACATTCCCTCTTTGCCAAGGCATGGGCATACTGGGCACGCCTCTGTCTGCCTACTGGGGCTAGCACAGGGTGTTCGTGGTCTGAGTCCCTCTGTGCCTGTGGGTCCCTTGGCAATGGTAGTGGGCTGTGATGGCTTTCACCATTCTGTCCCTGCTGCAGTTGTTTCCACAGGCTCATATTGTGTAGCATGGCACATACTATGAAGATGTGGGCACACGTTCCTGGAGAGTACTGCAAGGCTCCACCAGATATGTCCAAACAATGGAACCGTGATTTCAGCATCCCAAACACACGCTCTATGATGATTCTGGTTTCTGCGTGTGCCTATTTGTGGCATTCCTGCATGGCTGTGTGTGCATTTCTGATGGGTGTCATCATCAAGGTTTCCAGTGTATAGCCAGCATCCCCCACCAGGTGGCCATATGGGATATCACCCCTGGCAAATACCTGATACAGCTGTAAGGCATGCCAGATGTGGGAGTTGTGATAGCTTTCAGGACTGCCAGCACATAGATCCATGATAATGCCCTGGGCATTGCACATGACCTGGCAGTTGATGGAGGGGAATCCCTTGCAGTTTATGTAATGCCTACCATGTGTACCGGGTGATGACTTGATGTGTATGTGTGTGCAGTCTATTGCACCCTGTACCTCTGTGTAGTCTGCCACATGGTGAAAGAGACGCTTATTGTTGGACAACTCCTCCTGCATTCAGCAGAAGTGTATGTGCTCATTGGCATGTGGTATCATGGCATCCAGGAACTGGTGGAGTACCCTGGATACTGATGCCTGTGAGATCCTCATGATATCCCCAGTTGGCCTTTGGAAGGTACCTGTGGCTAGTATTCTCAAGCTTACACATACCTTCGGGTCCACTGGGATGGGTTCCCCTCTGTTACTTCTGGCTCTGAGGCGTGGCCGGCACAGCTCAACAAGTTGCTGTATGATGTCCCTGTCCACCCTGTAATGCTCTACTATCTCCAGATCATGCAGCCTCTGGTAGGTTACCCTGGATCTGAACACTCGTATCCTCCTCCACTGCTGAGTTGGTTGTCAGCATCATCTTCCACACCACCATCAGTCTCCAACACATGCTGGTGAATCGAAGCTATGGCAGCCCCTAACATATACATATTAAAAGTTCCCCGTCTGTATACACCAATGGTGCAGAGTGTCTGGGAATACACAAATATGTGTGTGTGGGGCTTTCACACCTTATACTATTGTGCAATGGATGATGCTGGTGTAATTGGGTGTGTTTGTGCTATTCCAGCTGCAGGGTATCTTAATTATTGGTTTTACAGCAGGTATTCCTATTGTGGGGCCTTTGGTGTTGACTTACACTTGTCTGCCATGATTCATCTATTGCCCTTTACTTCTATTTTCAACCCGATTCACCTCCCATTGTCAGGCATGCATCCAGCTGCCGCCTTTCTTGTTTTGTGCTTTCACAACACAGGATTGTGTTGGGAAATGTGTTATGTAGCTGATCTACAGCAAGTTTGCTTTGTTCTGCTGTGACAGTTCTCTTTTCTTTGCTGTATGGCACCTCCCATTTCCTCTTCTGCAGTTAGCTGCTAGCAGCCTTGTTAGCTGTTGTCTATGGCCCACTGTGAGTTTCTAGGTGTTAATTACTCATTTGTACTCCAATTACCATGCTGCAGCATTTCCTTATTGTCTTCCCGTATCCTTCCTGTTTCAGCTGTGGTGCACGCCACGCACATCCATTTACCGGGTTTTGTGCGCGTTTTCATTCACATTCATATGAACTTTTGGTTACCTTGTGTGCTCTCAGCTAAGCAAAGCTATGGCTACTTCCAGACCCCTATCCTGCGGCTTTGCTTAGCAACACAGAACACGGATTAGCAATGATCCAATGTGCTTACAGATACAGTGGCACGCCCCTCTCTTGATGTCGTGTTTACCTCCAGGCCACTCCTCGGTGTTGTAATGCTATCCCATGTGGTATATCCTTATGCAGGCGGGACGTTTGCGATTCAGTATAATTTGACTCATTTGCACGGCACTGACAGCTAATTCCTAGTTACTGCATGGAACACTGTCACAGACCCTTAGTAACCCTTGTGCCATGGTTGTGGTGTAGCATGTATGCTATTGACTATTATGGGGATATCAAGAATTGTGTTACATTACAGTTTTATGACATCTAAATATATTTTCCTTATGAGCCCGTTTGCGCACCGATGCACTGCGGTTTTACTTTGCGTTGGTATGGCCATGAAATTAAATGTTATTTTTTTATATGTTGTGCATGTTGTTTTATGCCATTGGCTATATATTTAGCCATTGGCATATATTAATATTATAATACGTAAGTTTGGTCCGCTTTCATGGCTCCGATTTTATGTTTGACAACATGTAAACCTTTTTTTTTTGGTTTACATTTCTACATGTTTACGCTACACCCGCACAACTTCATGAATCGCTATATACCTTCATTTGCATACTACACTGCTGCGCATGGGGTAATTAGCATACATGCGCCGGAAGCTGCACAGCTCTAGCGTATGTTGGTAGTGCACGTGGAAACAGCTCTTACCTGAATCGCTCGATGGCTATATTTGGCACTAGATCGCCGACGCTACTCCAGCTCATGGCGCAAGCTTCATGAATCCCAGGGCATGTTTTTTTCACATCCATCATATATCATACATTGAAGAAGAATTTCCATTAAACTCATTAGATATAGCCTTGAAACTGGTCTATATTACCAGATCAAATGGTGATAAGTTCAAACACCCATTGTTCGAACCTAAAAATCCAAAAACCATAAACAGTGAACTCACAGAACAGCGATTTTTTTTTCCAGGGGAAAAATGCTGCTCCATGAAAAAAAAACAGACTGAAGTGGGGGGCTTCACCCCCAACACCCCTAATGTGGGGGGCTGTACCCCCCACAGCACCCCTACTTAAATATAACAACTCCGAGATTGCAATACAGTGGAGGAAACAGCAAAGCCCTGAAGACGGCCTATCAATTTTTTTTCCCTGGGAAAAAAATATTGATGTTAAGTAACTTCGCAGTCTAGGGCTTTCTGACTTTTCGATTCAAAGGGTGTTCAAACTTATCACCATTCAGTGTGGTGATATACACCCCCTTGAAACTATGTATACTTTCATTTCTTCATTCATAAATGTTTAATGTTGATGACATATTTTATTAATGAAGGCAACCTCCCAGCCATTGCTGTTGGTGTCAGACCTTTTTGAAAGGAAATTGTTTGTTCATTTAGGCATTATAACTCAGTGTTGGTTGGCTCATTGACAGGGTGATCGGTAACTGGGATTTAGCAAACAGATTAGTAATTTGGTTGTCTGTACCATATCATGAATACAGGAAAGGGATACTACTCTCCATGGAGAGGTATAAGTAGTACTTCCTGGGAAGTATAAAAAAAAACAGTTTTGTCCTATTACATGCCCATTGGTCCTTACCTAGGTTGCTTTGAAGCATGCTAAAGATATATTACCCAATGGCCTGCATTTCATGACACACTTCTGTACATGCCAACATTTAACTACTGAAGTGTGAGATAGCTTTGCTCTAGCAGGAAAGATGGTGATACTTTGACTTCAGGCAGCATGAAAATATTTTAAAAATGAATGTAAAATAAATGCTTTAATTTAGACAGCTGATAAAGTAGCATTTTCTTTATTTTTTCAAGTCACTTTATTTGTTTAAATTTAAGAAGCTTAATAGCGTCACTAAATACTATGGCTATCTTACAAGGCACTGAGTGCATTCCGCCCTAATTTTACTCCATAGCACAAGAGGTAGGATAGTTATAGTCGCACAGGCAACCATGTTGGCACTGAGCTTAGCAATTAGTGCTGCAAGTAGAAATGTGTTAGAAACCCATGCAATCACAAGACATGTTTTCAGGGATGTTCCATTTTCCTTTCATTTTTAGTAAATAAATGAGGAGACAATAGCACTAACAGACTAATAATGAAGCAGAAGAGGTTTACACCAAAGTCAGCCTGAGCCAGTTCCACAATGACCCCATCCCTTTCCCAATGAAAATTCATATAACAAGGCATTGAAAAACATAGATATCATACAGATCCATATGGATAAGCAATAAATGTAATATAATAAGAAATGTCACATAAGCAGTATACATCACCTATGGAAAGATGATTATCCTATAAGCTCTGCCTGTCGACATCCTCATTGGTATTGGGAAGACCCACCATTTTCAAACCCCTGGTGCTTCTAGACCCTGTTGGCAGTGTCCTCATCCTCATGGTAGCTCCCCTGATATAAACTCTCAAAAACAGTACTCTCTGTCCAAGAAGGACACTACTCTACTGAATAGAGTACTCTAAAATCAGCCCACTTCAAAGTGCCAAGGTAGCTCCCCTGATATAAACTCCCCAAAACAGTGCTCTCTTCCCGAGAAGGACGCTACCCTGCTGAATACAGTACTCTGAAGTCAGCCCACTATAAAGTGCCAAGGTAGCTCCCCTGATATAAATTCCCAAAAACAGTGCTCCCTGCCAAAGAAGGATGCTACCCTGCTGAATACAGTACTCTGAAGTCAGCCCACTACAAAGTGCCAAGGTGGAAACTTATTACTGTTCACCATTTTAAACTGTAAGCTGCTGACTGTGGTCTAAAGCACCTAAAGTTTGACCCCATTACAAATTGGCTAACTCCAAATCCTAACTAAAGTGTAGTCTACCCCTGCCCCCTCCAACCATTGTATTCCTAACCTTAAAACAACCCTAGATTTGCATTAACTATAGCACATTCACTAAAAATTGTATTACAAAATAGCAAGCCTATTGATTATAAATTGTATTAAAAAACAGAAAACTATAGCAAGCAAAAAATTAAGAGCTAAAACTGGTCTAATTACAAGCTAAACTACTTACCTTACAGCTCTTGGGTGCCCTAGGAAACCTTGTAAACTGCAATAGCCTAACTCCTCCCCTGAACAACTACGTAAGCAAGATTTCATATCTACCTACTAAGACCCGCCATTTTTAAACCCCTGGTGCTTCTAGACCCTGCCGGCAGCGTCCTCATCCTCATGGTATGTTTTATTTAGTTGTAACTGTTTGCCCTGCATCAATTACAGTAGAAATGTCAGTCATTACTTGCTCTGTTGAATCCTTAGTAGTATCTGCTTGCCCTGTTTCATTTACTGTAGAGACGACAGTATTTACCAGCCCTGTTAAATATTTAGTTGTAACTGCTGGCCCTGTTTAGTTTACAGCAGAAACAAAAATATTTACAAGCCCTGCTGAATTCTGAGTTATAACTGCTGCCCTGTTAACTTACAGTAGAAATTATAGTAATTGCTTGTCTTGATTAAAGTAGAAACGGAAGCTAAATGTCCTATATTGCAAATATTTGTCCTGTGTTTTGGTTTGTAGATGCGACAGTTTGAGTTTGTTTCATGTTGTTTTTGCTCTAGTATAAATGAAGCATTTACTGCAATTGTGCCCTTAAAGTTATGCCTAGATTGCTTAAAAGAAGCATGATTCTGACCTAGGTTTAAAATAAACTGCTCATGGTGCTCGCAGCTTCACAGAGCTTGTAAGTTACCATAAATAATGTAAGTGATGTGCATAGCTACTGCTCTGTGCTTCTTAAATGCCATTTTTGACCGGCTGTAATGTACTGGGGAAATAGTTCACATTGATCTGATCTGCGCTAGAGAAAAGAAAAGTAGAAGCTGTTTTAACTGTTAACTGAGTGCTGAATGAACTAATGTCTTCTTATGTCTCACTAGCTGTCCCTTATCCCTGACAACCGATAAACTTGTTTATTCTTGTTCGTTGGTCTGCAATTATAGTACTGAATTGTCTCTTACCTAACTATTTCATTAACTTGTTCTACTCTAATTTCCAGGTAGCTCCCCCTGATATAAACTCCCCAAAACAGTACTCTCTGCCCAAGAATGAGTCTACCCTGCTGAATACAGTACTCTGAAGTCAGCCCACTACAAAGTGCCAAGGTGGAAACTTATTACTGTTCACCATTTTAAAATGTAAGCTGCTGACTGGGGTCTAAAGCACCTAAAGTTTTTCCCCATTACAAACTGGCTATCTCCAACCCTAACTAAAGTGTAGTCTACCCCTGCCCCCTCCAACTATTGTATTCGTAACCTTAAAACAACCCTAGATTTGCACTAACTATAGCACATTCACTAAAAATTGTATTACAAAATAGCAAGCCTATTCACTAGAAATTGTATTAAAAAACAGAAAACTATAGCAAGCAAAAAATTAAGAGCTAAAACTGGTCTAATTACGAGCTAAAATACTTCTGATCTTTGCGGTGTGGTGAATTAATGCAGTGGGCTGTAGGTGAGAAGGGACTCGGTTCAAAACTTGGCAGAGGTGTTTTGGAGGGATGGTGGCCTAATGGTTAAGGTGTTTGCCTTACAAACACAAAATGCAGGGTTTGAGTCTCACAAGGAATAATTAGCTAGGCTTAAAATGGCTTGCAAGGCCAGTTAGCTTAGTTCTAATCTATGAACCCATGAACCTATTAGCTTACAGCTCTAGGAAGCCGTAGGAATCCTTGTAAATGACAATAGCCTAACTCCTCCCCTAAACAACTACATAAGTAAAGTTTCATATCTACCTACTAAGACCCACTGTTTTCAAAGCCCTGGTGCTGCTAGAACCTGTCAGCAGCATCCTCATCCTCATGGTATGTTTCATTTAGTTGTAACTATTTGCCCTGCTTCGATTACAGTAGAAACGTCAGTCATTACTTGCTCTGTTGAATTCTTAGTAGTATCTTCTTGCCCTGTTTCATTTAAAGTAGAAACAACAGTATTCACCAGCCCTGTTGAATATTTAGTTGTAACTGCTAGCCTTGTTAAGTTTACAACAGAAACAAAAGTATTTACAAGCCCTGCTGAATTCTGAGTTATAACTGCTGCCCTGTTAACTTGCAGTAGAAACGACAGTAATTGCTTGTCTTGATTAAAATAGCAAGCCTATTCACTAAAAATTGTATTATAAAACAGAAAACTATAGCAAGCAAAATTAAGAGCTGACTGGTCTAATTAAGAGCTAAAATACTTACCTTACAGCTCTAGGAAGCCCTAAGAAACCTTGTAAACTGCAAAAGCCCCGCTCCGTTTGCCCTTCCTGCCCCCAATTTCCACCTGCCCCACTACCTCTACATTTAAAGTATAATAGCCACTCTCCCACTTACTAGATCCTATCAGCTTTCATCTGGGTTATTTCATCCCACCCCATTCCTCTAAATTTTACTAGCACCTATTAGCTTTTATCTGGCATTCCCCCACCTCCTTTAAGCACAGTTACCTACACCCTTTCTTCTGGTGTTGTATCACCAGGTAAAACAGTTCCTTAATGCACCAGCTGTATCCCAAACAATGACACCGTCCTCTCTACTACCCCTCCTGCTGGTCCCATACCACCTTACCTTGCATGAAAACCAGATTCTCATGGGATTTCATGTCCCGAAGGGCCATACTATGACATATCACCCCAGCTGTAAATCATCCCACCTTCAACAATACTTACAATACCGGGTCCTACCCAACATCTTGTTCACTGTACCAACACATCAACCCCTGGCACATTAGCTCTAGATCCAAACAATACCACAAACATATAAACAAATTCCTGAAGCGTATCACTAAGTATAGACCTAGCCTAATACTTGGTGGTGATATTCACCCCAACTCTGGCCCATCCACTTCTGATATACATACCCCCTCTACCTGTAACCTAAGTTACAAACCTACAATCAATAGACCAACTAACTCCCTCCAAGCCTGTAATCTCAATATTAGAAGCATTAATAACAAGGTACATGAACTGCATGCACTCCTGGCTATCCACTCCCCTGAGATTCTCTGTTTATCTGAAACCTGGTTAAAATCTAACACTACAGACAACAATGTGTTACCACCTTGGTATAACATACACAGGCTGGATCATGTTTCCAGGAAGGGGGGTGGGGTAGCTGCACTCTACAAATCTTAGTTGAATGTGGCCATAGATGTAACACAACCACCTCATATTAATAACTCCAAGATTCTTGCCACTAGATTGCAACTTAACAAAAGTAAATGCATTAATATCATCTGCATGTATATTCCCTCAGGTAACAATATAGCTACACTTGAAGACAGCCTGCACTGGCTATCATGTGACTACCCCCAAGATACCCTACTACTTGGAGATTTTAACATAGACTGGGGCACCTGTTCCTCAGAATCCCCAACTACCCATATTAACCTGCATGCATTTACACAAATCAAATCCACCCCTACCAGGTTAGGTAAACCCAACCAAAAAGAAAGCATACTTGACTAGGTACTCATAAATAGTCACCCCTAACAGTACACCACTGGTACCCTCCCCAATGACCTAAGCAATCACCTTCTCACATATATAATTAAGCACAAAGCCATTAACCCCCAACCCCAACTGGGTGAGAGGGTGGTGCGATGGTTAAGGTATTTACCTTAGAAACACAAGGTGCAGGGTTTGGTTCTCACAGGGGGTAAATGGCTAGGCTTAAAAAATGGTCCAGGAGGGCAGTTAGCCTAGTAATAATCTATGAATCTATGAAAAAAACCCTTAGTCAGAAAAGTTAGAAACAAAATAGACTTTGACCCTGCCAAATTCCAACATGAACTTAACTCATGTAATTGGTCTATTCTAAAACACCTCCCCTTATAAGAGGCAGTTGTATACTTTAATAATAAATTTCTTGAGATCCTGGATTTGCATGCACCTGTTCGCTCAAAGAGAACAAAAGTAGAAACTGCACCATGGCTTTCTAAAGAGTCTAGACTCAAAATTACCCTTAGAAACAAAGCATGGGCTTTATGGCATTCTACTAAAGACCCCCAAAATCAAATTAAATACAGGTGATCTAGGAATGAAACTAAAAAAATCAATTTTACAAGACAAAAAACAATACTACTGTAATTTACAGACAGTAAATCAAAATAACCCTCAGAAGTTTTGGGCAGGTTTGAATAATCTACTACATCCTGGACAAACTTCTACCCCTATCCCCGCTACTACTATTAATAACACTCCCCCAAGGATGTTTCAGATAGTTTTAACTGATTCTTTACTGAGACAATTCAAGCCATAGCTAACCAATTACCTCCTATCTCCCCTGGCCCTGAAAGTACCACCCCCTAGAAACCTACTCTTATTTAGCTTCCAACCAGTGTCCACATCATTTATCCGTACCTTGATCAAAAAATTAAAACTCACCACACTCTCTGCTGATCAACTCCCTGCCAAGTACCTTAAAAAATCAGCTGATATTATTACCTATCCGGTATCAATACTAATTAATCGAACCATAGCAGAAGCTAGAATTCCTACCATCTGACAATATCCTAAATAATCACACTTTATAAAGGAGGCAGCTCTACTGAATTCTCCAATTATAGGCCAATAGCTATACTCTCTCCACTTGCAAAGATTATGGAAATATGTATTCATAGACAACTCATGCACCACCTAATCCAGAATCACCTCAAGGTAGATACCCAGCATGGCTCCTGTCCTCACTACAGCACTACTTCAGTCCTATTAGCTTTTAACAACACCATAAACCATAATCGTAACAACAATCACATATCCACCGCCCTCTTCTTGGATCTTTACAAGGCATTCGACATGATTGATCACCAACTTCTAATACACACCCTGCAAACATTCTGTCTAGATACTAAAGCCCTTCAATGGTTTATATCCTACCTGAATGGGAGACAGCAGGCTGTTCTTTGGCAGAACAAACTCTCTGACCGACTACCTAACACCCTTGGAGTACCACAAGACTCTATACTAGGGCCCCTGCTTTTCTCCATCTTCATTAATGACCTGTATACTGTCATCTCAAAACTCAGATATATCCAATATGCTAACGAATCTACCCTGATCTGCTTGGCCACATCTCCAACAGACTTATGGTCAGCTACCCAGACCACCTTTAACACTATAGAAAACTGGCTTTCTGAACGTCATCTGATAATAAATCCCCAAAAAAATAAAATTGCTATTATTTTCACCAACACAAAGGTCTACTGCTTTTACCTTTACCATAAATGCAAATGATGGCACAATAATCTCCCCTGACCCCTCTACAAAACTATTAGGTGTCATTATAGATAACAATCTAAAATTCGACCTACATGTAAACCAATCAATCAAAACCATCAATAAAAAACTAGGGTCACTTTACAGAATAAAAGCCTTCCTAACCCCTCCAGCCAAAACTGCCATAGCTCGCTCTCACTTTCTTTCAACACTTCTGTATGCATTCCCTCTACTCTCTAATCTAAACAAGACTGTACTTAACAAATTCTCAACCTGCTACAACCACATCGCCAGGTTTGCCACTGGGCTGCCTTTTAGGACACATCATTGCATCAATCTTAACCAGCTTGAGTGGCTTGAACTACCCAGTCTAATCCAGTATAACTAGCTGATTATGGCTTATAAAATCCTTTGAAATCTGGAGAATACTCCTGTACTTAAAAATCTTATTACCCCCTATAACAATCGTCGAATGCTTCAATCCTCTAACAGACTACTAATTCAGACAAGCAAAATTAACAATGCAGCTGGTGACTCTCTCTTTGCAAACTCTGTACGTAGATTCTGGAACTTACCTCCAGCTATTACCTTACTTTCCTCCCTAGGTAAATTTAAAACTAGACTCAAACAACATCTGGCACTAAACTGGCGATGTCATTGTATCAAGCCTGGCTAACTCTCTTCTAGAATGTGTAAAATTCCTTAATCAGCTTACTGTTTGTTACCCCTGACTTTCATTTGGGGTTAACTCTAACCTGTGGAACATGTTTATTCTTGTTTGCTTATTTAATCGTTAATATTCTATCTGTAACATGTTTTGTTGTTTCTGTTTACCTTGGAGCTTTTCTCCCTGGGCCTCCACTGAAAATGGACATTCATCCAGTCAGACTATCCCTGTGAACAAATGCAAAATAAATAAAATAATTAGGATGTCATGCCACTTCCCCTGAAATATGAGTCTACTGTATCTAATAAAGTTCTATGAAATGACATTTTATAAATGAGAATGGGGCCGTCACTGCAATAATCCCTCAGTAGTCAAACTGCAAAATAAATATTTATTACATTAGGTTTAATAAGTATTTAACTAAATCAAATTGCCCTATCAACCATAAAGTAAATAAATAACTAAATAAATAAATAAGAAAACATCAAGCTCTCTGCTAGTAGTTGACAAAACAAGAATTAATGTGTAGTGGCAGCATATCAATATGCAAAAAGCTATTGTGAGACAAACAACTAAACATTTAAAATGGAACCTATGCCAAATCACAGACGTGCGGTGACAATACAGATGAGTCACAAATGAACAGGGAAAAATGAAAAGGATGAGGGGAGGGATAATGTTACTGAGGGAGACTACAATTATTAAACAGGGATCTAGTTTTATTAGGAAAATAAATCGACGTTTAATATATTATTAATATGGTGACAATAAATAAAAAAAAAAAGCTGAGAAGAAAAAGATGATAGAATGAGAGAGAAATAATGCTGTTTAACAAAGAGAATGGCAAGAATCAAACATATATTCACACCCAGTACCCCCGTCTGCTAACTTTTTCCTCTTTTCATTTATTTATTGAATGGCTTACTTGAAAACTTACCAAAGGAAAAGAGGTTGTTACAAGTAGTGTAGGTGAAACTAAAAGTCCCCCAAAATATTACTTATAAACAGCATAATCCTATAAATTAATAGGTGATACATTTTCCTTTGATTTTGTAATGACATTATTTTTAATTACATCGAACTATTGCTATGCAAACATAAACTAATCATAAATTTTACAGTCAATATTCTCAGTGTCTTTAAGAATATTATGATACTCAAGAAACCAAATAACCAAATCCAGGTGTGGTCATAATCTTTATACAGAGCAGCATTCATCGTATATATATATATATATATATATATATATATATATATATATATATATATATGGATCTACTTCACTTACCCGAATGCCCACATCACCAACATTCTCTTTATCGAGACAAATACACCGATGAACCAGAAGATCGACATCCAAAACACAGACGTCTGACTCGAGGTAAGTAACCGCTTGTCCATCCCGAAAAAACAAAACAAACCAAAACAAAAAAACCCAAAGTAAACTCACCCGTGCTTCGTCCTCACACACCCCTATGTAGGGGGCTTCCCCCCACCCCCCTAACTAAATATACCAACTCTGACTGGAAAGAATAGAAGTTAAACATTTATTTACTTTAATTACTTATCTCATTTTTGATTTTCCTGTAATTGTTTACTTTTTTACTTGAAGGTGAGGGATAATGAAATATTTTCAATCCTAAAACATGCTCCCTATGGAAGTGACAGAATTTTAGTAAAATAAGTATTAGGAATGTGTGTTTTCCTACTTCTCTGCCAGCAAATGAATCCTGAAGTTTGCTCTATAAGTGCTTATTTTGTTTTATTAGGAAGCTAAATTTGATTTCTGATCAAGAACCCTATTACTTATAGACTAATTATTTAATATATCTACCAGTTTCTTCAGATTCTGGAAAGCCAGTTGTTAAAGTTCCTCAAATGAAGTGGTCCTGGATGATTTAAACTCTTCATTTTGTAAGTTCTTAAGATAGCTTCTGTCATAGTGTTCAAGTCTTTTCTTGAAATGTCAGTCCTTGTGATAGTATATAATGTTTTCTTCAGTGAACAATAATCTGATCTCTGTGAAGAAAAGTACAGTCATGTAAGATCTTACCATAATGGTAGATGTCCTTCTCTTCACTGTTGCAGTATTCTTTACAATAGGGATCCCCTGCCAAGTGCAACCTGACATCTGGCGAGTATACTAAAACCTTTAGGATGCTTTAAGGTACACCATACATCACATGTATGCTTCTTACATAACATAGGGCATAAAGGTGAAGTTGAGACATACCATCCTCAGACCTTAGAGCTCCAGTAGGAACATCAGTCCAAAGAGAAAAGAGGTTAGCAGTACATCCAGAAGGGAGAAGGACCAGGGGGAGGAGGGAGGGAGTGCATACTGCAACAGTGAAGAGAAGGACATCTATTGTTATGGTAACATCTTACACAACTGTACTATGCCCTTCCATTTCACTGTTGCAGTATCCATTGCAATAGGGAGAGTGCAAAAGCTCAGTAAGAAGAAAAGAAGGAGGAAGGACCAGCAGGGCTCTCCAGAGACCCATGGAGAATGGCCCTAACATAGTCAGCTCTAGGTCTGGATATCATATCCAACTTATAGTACTTGGCAAATGTATGCACAGAAGACCAGGTCACTGCCTCAAAAACAGAGTTAGTAACCAAACCCTTGAAAAAAGCACCAGAAGAAGCCACAGCCTTAGATGAATAAGTCTTAATGGAAGAAGGAAGGTTCTTACCATGAAAGGAGTAACAAAAAGAGATGGTTTAGAAATCCAGGAATAGTTTTCTTGGACATAGACAATCCTAAAGACTTAGGATGAAAAGCAAAAAGCAGATCAGATTTATGAAAAGCCTTAGTCTTATCCAAATAAAATCGGAGTTGTCTATGCACATCCAACGTGTGCAGCACCTTCTCACTAGCAGACTGAAGAACAGGGAAAAAATGGGCAAATAAATAGACTGATTAAGGGAAAATTCATTCACCACCTTGGGCATAAAAGAAGGATTAGTACGAAGGGACACCATGTCCTTATGAAACACCAAAATCGGAGGACAAGCTATAAGTCTTGAAACTCAGACACCCAGTGTGGCAGAAGTAATGTCTAACAAAAGTATTGTCTTCCAAGAGCAATATTGCAAGGAATGCTCAAAATGAGCCTGGGTCAATTTTTCTAAAACGAAATTAAGATCCCAGGGAGGCGGAACAGGCTTCCTGAGAGGCCTAATATGAAGGACGACTTTAAGGAATTGTTTAGCTTCAAATCTAGAAGCTAAAGGAGGTGATAAAGACAGACAAGCAGGCATAAGAAGAGATACATGGGCCTTAACAAAAGAATAAGCCAACTCAGCATTGAGCAGTTCACATAGATAAGAGAGAACCAAAGGAACATCCACAGAAAGTGGATCCAGGTTACAAGAAAGACCAAACAGAAAACCTTTTTTATTTAGATAACTAGGATTTCCTAGTAGTAGGTTTCCTGGCCTCCTGCAGGACCCTAAGCATGTCCTCAGAAAACAAGGTGTCTATATGGAATCAAAATCCTATCACCCACAGAATCAGTTGAAGAGTGGAGAGATGGGGATGAATGAGAGATCCCTTGTCTTGTGTGAGTAGGTCCATCCTGTGAGGTAACTTATGATGATAGCCCTTGGCTAAATTCAGAGGAAGAGAGAACCAATGCTGTCTCAGCCAAAAAGGAATCACCAAAAAGATTTTGGGAGCATCCTGTGGTATTTTGAACAGGAATTTTGGGTTGAGGAGAGGGGAATGGAAGGGAAAGTATAAAGAAACACTCCCTTCCAAGAAAAAGAGAGAGTGTCCACCTTCCAAACCAGAGGATCTGGGACTCTGGTACAAACCAGAGGAAGTTGTCTTTTCAGAGGGGAGGCAAACAGATCCATATGAGAAATACCCCACTCATGGACAATTTCCAGAAACACATCTCTGTGAAGCATCCACTCATGGGATTGAGGTATGAACCTGCTCAAAGAGTCTGCCACAATATTTTGACCTGAAAGAATGTAAACTGCTTGAAGAGTCACTTATTACTGGTTAGGTAGTTCCCACAATAAGAGAACCAAATGGCAAAGAAGATTAGAACTTGTCCCCTACCCCCCACCCCCCATTTGTTGACATGCCACATCACTGTGGTATTGTCTGTAAACACATTGAGAGGTCATGGGGAGAAAAGAAGATGAAAGACCTGAAGAGCCAGCAGAAAAGCTGTGATCTCCTTGATGCTGATGTGTCGTTTCTGTTGCTGAAGCAACCAGACTCCCTGCACCCTTATGGAGCTGAAAGCTGCTCCACATCCCATGTCTGAAACATCTGTGAACAGCTCCAGAGAGGGCAGGGGTGGAAGAAAAAGGAAGCCCTGGATTAAGAGTCATCTTCTTAATCCACCATTGAAGCTCCTGTTTGACACATGGAAGAAGAGGAACTAAAGAAATGAGGAGATGAGTCTGCTGAAGCCAAAATGACTTTAGAAACCACTGAGGTTTTCTCATTTGGAGTTTAGCAAAAGGGAGCATAGGAATGGTGGAATCCATGAACCCCAGAACTCTCAGAAATGTCCTTGCTGTTACTGAGGTCAGAAGTGAATGAAAAATGGAATTGAGAGTTAGGGGCTTGGGAGGTGGTAGGGATGCCAGCATAGGAACAGTCTGGATCCTGTACCCCAGAAAGACATGATCCTGAGTGGGAGTCAGAAAGGACTTTTTGAAAGTTATAGTGAACCCCAGGCTCTGCAGAAGGGAGACTGTAAAATGAAGATTTTGTAACAGTCTTTGGAGAAGATGCCTGAAACAGGAAGACTACTTCTCAACTGTCCAGATTTTTGGCTCATATTTTAGTCTGTTCCTCATAAAATTTGTGGTTTCCTGGCAAATTGCTAGGATGATCTGAGGACTGAAATCACTAAATAATGACATCTATTTGAGTTTCAGACTTCAAATCCTTCAGAAAATTTATGTTAAAACAAACCTCCGTTATTCTAGCAACTTTCTAAGTTTATAAGATAAATATTTAAAATATGTCCCTGTCCTGTTATCAGGCTTTGTCCAGATCTCTTGCACTAAGATGTTGAGAAGTATCACTCATCCAAGTAGGGAAAGACTTGGATCTCTGTTAACCTGTAAAAAAGCAATCACAGGAGCAAGGCATTTGATGAATACCCTTGGGGCAGTAGAAAGGCCAAGTGATAAAACAGAGAACTGAAAATGCCAGGAAGCAACAGACAAAACATAAAAACTTCATGAAAAGAGGATGAATCAGGATATGAAGATAAGCATCCTTGAGCTCCAGAGACACCAGATAAGCCTGAGGAAGCAGAAGAGGGAACAAAGTCTGAAGGGACAACATTCTAAAAGAGGGGACCTTCAGAAAAGTGTTTGGATGAGAGAGATCCAGGATAAGTCTCCAAGTGTCCTCTTTCCTGGGCACCAAAAACATTCTGGAGTAAAACCCCTTCCCCCTCTGGGAAACTAGAACTTCCTGAATGGTTCCCTTAATCAAGATATAGGTTCATAGGTGTGTACTAGGATAATGACCCTGGGGTCTTTACAAGCCTAGCCATTGGATTACCCTGGCATAGTGCCAACCAACCTTAGTTCCCAATGCTTCTGTCAAGTAGAGCCACTGGAGTTATCCCCAGGGAGAATTTTCTTTTTCCCATCCATTCATCAAAATTTCTCTTGAAGCGAGTCATCAAGGTGCTCTGCTTGACGTATATGGGAAGTCTATTCCATAGCATGGGCAGTCTCTGGGTTATAAACCTGTTAATTGTGGTAATGAGTTTGAGGTCTCTGGAGCGTGTGGTGCGGAATGATTGGGATTTCTTTAGGTATAGCATTTCTATCAGAGCTGGGTCAGACATGGCTTTGTAAGTCAAGCAGAGATCACCTCTAAGTAGGCAATATGAGACAGAGAATATCTGGAGTTTTTTGAGTCTGTCCATATAGGACAAGTGTTTAAAGCCTAGGATCCTCTTTGTGAGATACTTTTGCAGCCTCTCCAGTTGTTGAAGGTGTCTAGTGAGGTACATGCCAAATGGGGTATTGTACTCGATGATTGGCCTAATGAGGGAAGAGTAGAGGGAGACAATGACCTCTTTCTTCCTGGATGCAAACGCTTAGTAATTAGATGTGCCACATAGAAGAACTTTCTGAGCCCAATGGCAATGTGGTGGTCAAAAGAGTGGTTGCTGTCAACCTGTGTTCCCAGATCTCTTATAATGCCTTCTGTGTTCAGTGGAATACCATCAATGTGGTAATTCATGGGAACCAGGTTTTTGCCAAAGGGGATGACACCACATTTTTTGCCATTTAGCTTAAGGCCGTGGTTCTGACACCAGTCATTGGTCACAGCAAGGCCATTCTGTAGGATATCTCAAAGCACCCCTGGAAAGAAAAGCTCCTATTCCTAAGGGGGGTGAGGAATGCCCATAAAAGGGGGAAGAGCTATCCAGACCATGAAATACCCTATGTGGATAAGAGACAGAACACAGGAATCCTGAGTAATATTTAATCAAACAGAAAGAGAAAGGGGAAGATGAAGAGAAAGAGGAATGTGGCTGAGAAGAACAGGATAGTCAGGCAGCACCTGATTTGTCAAGAAAAGGAGACTACTGTGGTATAGACATTTGGGTAGCTTTAACAGGAGGAGACACTTCCAACCCTTCTTAGCCTTGGGAGGAGGGCGAGACTGCCTATGAACAAAGGCTGGCCTATTGGGGTAATTCTTCTGAAATTTAGGCACAGGAGAAACAAAAACATGTTGAAGTTCCTGCAAGGCCTTGCCCTTATCCTGAAGATACATAAACAAATCATCAGCAGCTTCACCAAACAAGTGTTTGCTGTCTAGAGGAACATCCATCAACTTAGCTTTAATATCATCAGGCAAAGGTTGAAGCGAAAGCCAGGAATACCTCCTCATCACAGAACCAAAGGCAGCAGCCCTAGAAGAAGCATCTGCTGCATCATAGCTACACTTACTGGAATGGTGAGCCACCTGAGACAAAGTCCCTAACAGAGACAGAGCAGAAGTCTTCCTTTAAGACTCTAGGAGATCAGAAATTACCTGACAAGCCTGGGAAGGAATAGCCAGAATATACCTAGACATATGGGTCTGATAATTGACGGCCATAAAATGTAAGGTAGCAGAGCTATAAACCTTCTTACCTAGCCTTTCCATAGTTCTGCTATCTTTGTCAGAAAGGAGTAACTTAGTTGAAGGCAGCAACTGAGATGGCCTGTCAGAAGCAACAGACACTACAGAAAGGTCAGCAGAAGGGCACCTATACATAAATGTACAGTCTTCAGGCACCCTATAAAACCTATCAGGTTTTTTGGGGGCAGAGGGCTGGGAATCCGGAGCCTTACTTGCAGTAGAAAAACATCCAACAAGGCAGCCAAAACAGGAGGAACAATAGAAGGCCTAGGATAGTCCATTGCAGGAGCTCACAATACCTCTTCTGTACCACAAAAACCTGGACACAATCCCATTTAAAAAAACTTCATCATTCTGGAGATTGTGTATCCAAAGGAAATTTCATCAAAACAAGTCAAGACTCTTACATTCTTGTTCCTCAGAGCTATAGCCTAAGGAGTCTATGTTTAGCTATTGAATGGAACTTCCACCAGATGACTGAACATCGAACCCAATCCATTAAACTTTCTTTCAGTGATTGTTCATTTCATGACAGGGAAAGTAACCAGTCGGTATCACTTCCCGGTCTGCCTTTTTCCCCACTGTAGTGCAGTCTCAGAGTTAGTATATATAGTTGGGGGTGGGGTACAAAGGTCCCCCCATGTTGGATGGTGTGGGAGGTGAAGCCCCCCCCACCTGGGTGGGTTTAAATTGGTGCAGTGGGGTACACAGGGAAGTGGTGGCCAACTAGTTACTTTCCCCATCAATGAAATGAATGTTTACTGAATGAGCATGCTATAGATAGGATTTGAGGTTCAGATGTTCAGTGCAAGTTCTATTTGATGTCTAAATATAGACCCAGTATAAAGGAGAGGGAATCTGAGATGAATTAGCACATGATCCCTCATCGAAATCCACCTCCTCCACAGAAGAATCCTTTTCCCTGGTTCTTTTGAGGGAAGTGGAAGACCAAGGGGGAGGTGGAACAGAGACTCCATGAGGAGGTTTCAAAGCCATCAAAGCATTAAACAACTATTGAGCAAAATTCTGGCAATAACTCTTCTGGCCCTTAGGAGCTGGAGAAATATGCCTAGTCTTTTGCTTTTTTTTTCAGGGGCATACCCAACTTTTAAGACTTAGAAGGCTCTGACCCCGGATAGCATTCATTAAAAGTAGTAGAAACTTTCTCCATCACCAAAATCTGAGGAACACCCTAGGGCCCTCAGAAATAATCAGTTGTGGAACCCCTAAATGTCAAATGTGGATATCTGCAAGGTATCCAAGGACATGCATAAAGTTGGATCCACGCTGGCCTCTGAAATGGTCACTGTAGAAGAATCTAACAGCAGAGCCAGACAAACCTCCATGCTTTCACTTGCCTTGGGAAAAATGTTTTGTGGAGGCTGCACAGCAAAATAATCAGGCATAGGCTTTTTTACCTTCTTTTTCATGGACTGTAGAGCAGGAAGTTCCTTCCATAGTGTCTTTAACTATAAGCTTAAGACATTGATTCTCCAAATACAAGGCTAAGGAAGAAAGCTGACTATGGAGTGTCTTAGGAACAAAGGCCTGACAAAGTGAACAGGAGATATGGCCATGGAAAGCACTGAGACAAAATAAGCACTGCTCATGATGATCTTTATGGAGAATCTGTCTCCCACATTGGCATTTACCCTTCTTGGATGACATGAAACCCCACAAGCAACAATACAACAAAAAAAAAAAAGATAAGTTCCATAAAATCAGAAAGGGGCACTTATCTAAAATGGCTTTGTGAACTAGCAACGAAACAAGGGTTAAGTCCGATCATCAAGAGATGATGTTTGAACTGGCATCAAAGGAGTTCTGAGGATGGTAAGTGTGGACGTCACCTTTGTGCCCTATATTACGTGAAGAGTGTACATGTGACATATTGCATACATTAAAGCAACCTTTAGTATATTGACAAGACAATGGGCCACCCTTGGCAGGGGTGCCTATTGTAAAGAATAGTGCAACAGTGAAATGGAAGGACATCTTCATTATTGTATGTTTTTCAAACACTTTAGGTCTGTTGTCTTTTTGATATGAGGAAGATTTCTTGAACAGTATTAAGAAGAAACATATTTCCTACTAAAAGTATAAAGAATTTAAATGACTTTCACTAAACTTCCACTTAGAAACTGGGAAAATGCATTTATTTTTTTTAATGGGAAAGTCTGACTTGGAACAAAGCCAATTTTCAACAAAGGCCTGGGGAGCAACACTCCAGACACATATTTTTGTAATGTAGGAGGAAACCAAAGTACCTGGAGAAAACCCACACAAATGCAAGGAGAACAAGCAGACTCTGCACAAAAGACAGTCCAGCCAAGAATCGAACCAGGGAACCTCTTGCTGTGAGACAACAATGTTACCGCTGCACTACTGCACCATCTAATTCTATTTGAGAAGCTCATTGTTAATTTTGCTTAGTCTAAAAAAATAAGAATCAACCATGTTCATTTATTTTAAGCATTCCTGTGTATAATTACAGACTGCAGAAATATAAGTGTGACCATGTTCAACAGATCAGTACTTCTGTCTGTAACACATTCATCAAATATAATCCTGACCACAGCAGCTTGTAAAAACTGTTCAGATTTCTGCTGAAAGTAAGTATAGGGCTGCACGACACACCTCCATACAATAAGTATCTTACAATGTTATCAAGGTGACTGATTCTCTTCAATTCTGAATAGTCAATACGACAAAGATCGAGATGAAATGCAAACGTCTTTTCTACACTGAAAGAAGAAAAGGAACCTACCCAAATAGAAGCATGAAGTGCATTAAGGAAAATGAAGTAAGTGAAAGCAGATGTTATCAACATTTTCCGAGTTTTAGGTGAGAAACAGTTCTTGATGGTACTAAGCCATGTATGTGGAGAATGAGAGGTGTATCCCAGATGACTGGAAAATTAGTGTCAACATGCAAAAAGAAAGGATATATTCAGAACTGTAGACAACACAAAGATATCAAACTCCTGTCGCTATTCAAGAAAGTGATGGGAAGGTTGATTAGAAACCAAATAAGCAAAATACTGGCATTAGAATGGAAGATGACCATTTTGGATTCTGACCAAGATGCAGTAAAATTGACACAATATTTGCAATGAGACAGATAGTGGACAAGAAGTTGGATATGGAAAATTCTTCCAACTGGGAATTCAGAGACATGAAGAAAGCTTATGAAACGGTTCTTGGAATGTCTTTGGCCAGTCCTGTGATGTTTTGAAGTAATGAAAAGATTTCCAAAATTAGGGCAGACTATGAGTTTGATTTATGTTCTGGGTTCAGAACTTGCCAGAGATTTGGGATGAAAGGCTATGCATTAAAATGCCTTTCTGGCCATTAGTCTTGTACACACCTGTGAAACTATGAACCTACATACAGGGTCCAATGATAAAAGTACAAACAGTGTTTGGACTCACAGGGATTCCTTATGTGAGCAGTTGAACATCATAGGTCATTTATGAGTGCAAGGTGGTTCATACTGGTGATGGTCTACATCAGTAAATGGATCTGTGGGGTCAGATCACCATAGTTGTTATATGCAAACTATGTGGCAGTAGAGGGAGACTCTGAACTAGAACTCCTGGTGATATGCAGTAGAAAATGGCTGGCAAACCAACAACAGGTTTCAAGTTACTAGGCATCCCAACCAAAGGAGGACACACTCAGGAGCAGTCACTATTGTCTGGTCGTATTTTTTACTGTGAAGTTACCCCACTTTCTTCAAAATAATGAATTTGAATAGAAAGTGAATCCATATGAAGTGAAGCACTAATTTTTATGACCTGATTCTTTTAGGGTCTGTTTACAATGAAAGTACATTACATTAATTATGTGCATAAAAGCCTCCACTCAGAGTGAAAGTATAGTTTATATTCAGCACATAAAAGCCTTATTTAACAAACAAAAAAGTGAAAAAAAGGAACATTCTACAAAATTGTTCAACAAAATGCAGTCAGAGTCAAGTTCGATCTTGTTAAACATCTGAATGGTATAAAGAACAGGCATAACATTGCAAAATGAATAGTAGTTCTGCTGAACACTATCAGGTTTTACCTCATATCATGCATTCCGGCCCCAAAACCCGGACCGTAGCACAAAATCAGGTGCAATTAACCATAGGCAAAACTGCTCTACAGTTTGTAGCATGTTACAGGCCACCCTCTCAAACTCAGGAACCGTACACAGCCTTCCTGAAGACACTGGAGAGTATAAATGTCTCTCCAAACACCATCATATTGGGTGACTTCAACTACCCAAACATAGACTGGGAACATTACTCAAGCCCCAATACCCTAGCCCAAAGGTTCCTGGAGTTCATAAACTCAAATGCTATGGAACAACTTGTCACCATTCCCACAAGAGGTGAAAATATACTAGACCTGATCATCACAAACATGGGGACAAAATGCTCCACACCGGAAGTATATCCCTCATTGGTGAGATCAGACCATAAACTAATCTCACTGGAGATCCACATCCCGCCCCACCCCCAACAAAAATGACCACAGTGAAGAACTTCTCAAAAGCCAACTTCACACTTCTTAAGACTGGTGTGGTATCCTCCAAGGCTCCTGAGCCATTGGAAACCACAACCCACGCTGCTGAATCCCTTACAAATGCTTTCTACGAGCACCTCCAGGATTGCATGGATCAAGCAATCCCAAATAAAATCAAGACCCTTTCCACCAAAGGCAAGCGCTGATCTGGTGGACCCCAGCCATAAACAAACTTTACAACAAGAGGAGAAAGCTACTACAAGATAGAGCAAAATCCCTAAAAGGGAAGACATCTCTGATCAATACTAGTAAAAAACTACGATCACTCATAAAATCATCCAAGGCCAACTTTGAGAGAAAAATCGCCAAGGACTCAAAAGACAATCATAAGGCCTTCTTTAGCTGTGTTAGAAATCTGGGTGGAAACTCCCAGATATGCTCAGAATTAGTCCAAAATGATACAAAATCACTGAACCCACAGACATTGCAAACATACTGGCAGACAGGTTCAGTGAAAATTTCCCCCCCCCCCCCCAAAAGGAGAAATATCTATCCCAGCAGAGTGTAGCCTCCCAATCATCTCAAATGCCCAGGTGAGAGCTGCTCTCTCTAAAGCTAAAAACACAGCATCAATGGGACTGGATGGTGTCCCCGGCTGTGTGCTACACGAACTCAATGAGGAACTAAACCCACACATAAGGCTGCTGTTTAATCTTAGCCTTACCACAGGATACGTACCCAAAGAGTGGCGTACGGCAACTGTGGTCCCACTCCACAAAGGCGGTGCTTCTACGGACCCTGGTAATTACCAACCCATAAGCTTAACAAGCCTGGTCTGCAAAGCTATGGAGAGGATCAAAATGGAACTCATAAATAAAGACATAGGGGACCTACAGACATTGGATCCTACCCAATTCGGCTTTGTCAAGGGCAGATCATGCCTCTTGAACTTGGTCAACTTTTTTGAAACAGTCACCAAGGCCATTGATGAGGGTAAGGCAGTTCACACAGCCTACCTTGACCTTGCAAAAGCGTTCGACACAATACCCCACTCGGGTATCATAGAAAAGCTCACCAGCTTAAATGTAAACCCATATGTCACAAGATGGGTTGCAAACTGGCTCAAGGACAGAACCCACAGGGTTGGAGTTGCTAGTGCCATGTCAGACTCCAAGCCAGTCACAAGCAGTGTCCCACAGGGCTCAGTCCTGGGCCCCCTCTTGTTTGGCATCTACTTTTCAGAAGTGCAGGCAAACATAGGAGGATTGTGGCTGACAAAGTTTGCAGATGACTGCAAACTGGGCACCATAGTTGAAAATCCATCAGACACAGATATCCTTCAGAGAGGTCTCATAGAAATGGATAACTGGTGCCAGAGCCATGGGCTTAAGATAATGCCAAAAAATGTATAGTCATACCCTTTGGTAAAAACAAGGTAACCCCAAGTTACCACATAGGTGGCAATCCATTAAGCACAGAAGAGGTTATCAGGGACCTGGGGACCCAAGTTGACAGTAACCTTTCTTTTGACAGTCACATTGCCAAAGTGGTTAGGAGGACCTTCTACATTGCCCACCTGATTATGAAGGGATTCACATCCAGATCAAGGGAGGTCATTGTTCCTCTGTACTCTTCACTTATCAGACCAATGATTGAGTACAATGCCCCATTCGGAATGTATCTTACCCAACACCTGCAGCAATTGGAAAGACCCCAAAAGTTCCTCACCAAAAGGATAAAGGGGCTCAAAAATATGCCATATGCTGCCCGACTGAAGAAACTCCAGCTCTATTCAGTCGCATACCGTCTGCTCAGAGGTGACCTGTGCCTGACATACAAGGCCATGTCCAACCCAGAATTAATGGACATGCTCCACCTCAAAAAATCCAAATCCACCAGAGCCACAAGAGCAAGAGACTTAAACCTCAACACGGATATAAATAGGACATGCTGGAGGGACAGATTCATCACCCAGAGACTCCTTATGCTGTGGAACAGAATCCCGGTCCATGTGAGACAGAGCACCTCACTGGCTCTGTCCAAGAGGAATCTTGACCAGTGGATGGGAGTTCGTAGGTTTACCCCGGGGATCATCTCTGTATCACTGCTGGACAGAGGCACGGCAAACTAAAGGGTATAGTATTCTTCAACCTAAGGGGTGGTGAAAGCCACACAACTCTGGCTAGGCTTATAAATGCCCTAGGGCAGATAGCCTAGTATGAACCTATGAACCTACGAACCTATAAACCTATGAAGATGGAGTATTCCATGCCTTCATAACAGAATTTGTAATCAGAGCAGGATAAATTCTACGCTATTTCATATATGTTGCCCATTCATTGAAGCTAGGGTTAATGGTCACAACAACCTTAGTTAAAGAGACTGAGTCTCTTCTAGTGAGTTATAAACAAATCTAAATATACTCAAATACATGAAAGCCTTGCAAGGTAAAAAAACATCAGCTTTTATTAAGCATGTTTACTTCCTTCTGTGTCATTATTAGCAGTAACACCAAAATACTTTGATCAACAAGAAACATACTTCTGACCCCATGCTGATTTTTCTAAAAGAAGTCTTACTTAGGATGAGTTTTGTTTAGAACAGTGTAGACTGCAAACAACTATAGAATATGGGTTACAGTCAAAGCCTGTGGCACAAATATCAAGACCACAAACCACAGGCTATATGCTATATAGTTTTAACTTTAACAACTTCATGTACATACCTCTCAACTGTCTAGATTTTTTTTTTGCAGAATACCCAATTATTTGCCTCATACTTTTTTGTCCCTTCCTCATAAAATAAGTAATTTTCTGGCAAATCACTGAGGATTGAAGTTATTAAATAATGACATTTTGAGTTTCAGATTCCATATCCTTCATAAAATGCATGCAGACACAAAGCCTGTTATTCTAGCAACTTTCTAAGTTTATAGAAGCAGTATTTTAAATCCGTTTCTATTGCGGGCCTTTGTTCCCCCATTATTTTAGGCTTTGTCCAGATTTCTTGTGTTAAGATGTTGAGAGGTATGTTCATCTAAGCGTTTCATATAAAACATGTACCCCATGCTTTAGGCTGTACCTGTCCCAAAAGACATAACTACTGCCATCAGCAAACCATATATTCTGATGCTACAGCTTCATGTTTAGTCATAATGGTCATATACTAATTCAAGCAAACTCATGATGTATGGCTCCTTCAAATTAAATTCCTGCAGTTGTTGGTCATGCAGGTAAATAACAACTTCCACTATTTTCATTACAAAGTTCACTATGCATTCATCTACATTTTTTTTCAAAATGTGTGGCACTCAGTAGTGTTTATGGCAAAATGATAAAATGAAGTATTTAGGATTATGGATTAAAAATGATTCAGGTGTGGCAGCTGTGTGTATGTGGGAAGAGACTAAACAAAAGAAAATACAAAAACTGAGAAAATGGAAGCTTTATTATATGGATATGGATAATAAAATACAAACAGTCAAAGTGTTTTAGTTCCTTTAGTCTTATACACAGGTCAGGCATATTTTTTTATCAACCAGAGGAGAAGTTATGGATAGCAAATAATAAAGAGCTAAAGGACTTTATCTGGAAGGGGAAGATGGCAGGAGTCAAATGGGATAAGCTGATTCTTCCAGTTGAACAGGGCGGATTGGGATTACCCAATTTGAAGGGGTATTTCTGAGCTACACAGTTAAGGCAGCTATACATAGCACAAACAGAAAACTATAATTAAAAGTAGAAAGGGATGATGTTGAAGCAAGGGGGAAGCTTAGAAAAAAAGGACAGATTGTGATTTTGGATGCAGGCATTTAAGGAGAATAACAATTGTTTGTGTCTTTCAGCTTTTCCCGGTTAGGGGTCGCCACAGCGGAACTCCGGTCCGCTAATGATTGGCAGTAGATTTTTATGTGCCGAGTTGCCAGTCCTGATGCACAACCTTCAACAAAGGTATGCCCTTTCACACAGTCTCCACACAGAAGACACTCTAGCTGAGAATCGAACAGGACAACGTCATACTGTGAGGCGACAACGCTACCGCAGCACCACCACCGCAGCTTTAAGGAGAATAACAATAATCATACAGAATATTGTATCCATAAAGTAGCAGAAAGTATTCTAAGAACTTAGCCAACATGGGGATGGAGAAAAGAGATTCTGCTGATAGGGATGACTGCAATAAAGGATGTAGACAATAGGCAAGAAGGGACTGGAATTTATTGAAGAAAACTGGCAAAGGAACCAAGGTACTGGGGGCTAGGGAGCAAATAACTAGAGAGGGAAAGGTAATAGAATAGGAAGAGTCCACATGTTTATTTGAACAGAAGGTTAGACATTGCCTTTCTTATCAAGGACTGATATCAGAGTATAGGCAAAGAGAAAGAAATAGGGGGTTCCTAAATGAAAGACCAGCACTGGTTGAGTTTTTAGTCGAATCTAGAATGGAAGCTGGCATTAAAAAAGGAATAATTAGTACCACTTATAAAATATGGCATAACTCTAAGAATCAATCAGAGGAGGTTAGAAAGGATTGGGAGGAGGGACTGGATAAGCAATTCACAAAGAAACAATGTGAGGATATACGTACGTCTCCCAAATATGCAACAAAATCTAGAAGATTTATGATTTTTGCCTGGAAATGTTTATATAGATATTTTTATACCCCAAATAGACTGCAGAGAACTTTTCCTCAGGTAGACAGCACGTTAGAGGTGTAATGGGGAAGAAAGAGGTACTTGGGAACATATTTTCTGGGAGTGCAATGGGTTGGCAGATTTTAAGGATTCCCTGTGGGATGCACTATTGGAGATGCTGGGTAGGTGGATTGGTGTGATGAGGGAGATGATTTTTCTGAACTATGATACAGAATCGGAATTGTATAGTCCCCCAAAAAAGCATTTACTAGAAAATGGAAATCAAAACTTAAACCAACTATATTAGAAGTAGTTAATATAGTAACAGAGATAAAACAATTGGAATTGAGATCTTTAGAAAAAGGTAGGATACATAGAAAACATGGGAATTGTGGGAACAATACATACAGGGGAGGAATGAGGTTTAAAAGAAGGTGGGACTTAAATGAGCTATGTGATGTTTGACTGAAAATGATTTGGTAGAATATAAGTGATGTATAATGTTTGCAGCTGGGAGTGTATCAGTATGGTTTGTGAGGCAAAATGCTTGCAACTAGGATTGGGTCTGTCTGGTTTGTTTTAATTTATATATATGTATGATTGCTTATATCATAAGTGATGGTTTAATAAAGATGTTTCTTGTTTAAAAAAAAGAGGCAAGAATTGAATAATTTATGTAACGTTGCTTAGGTTATATGATGTATAGCAATATATGTGAAGTATAATGTTTGTTAATACAGTTTGATTACGTTTGTATAAATGTAAATTTGCCTATGTCACAAGTGATAATTCAATAAAGATGTTTAAAAAATAATAATCTCAGTGACTAAATGCTAATACATTGGAACAAAAGACGTGATAGAATAGCTTTTGGTTGATCAACACAGGGCTAAAAATTAATCATGCTTCTAACTAATAAGAATCCTTTCTCGAGAGTTAAGTCACTGATGTTAGATGCAGTAGTTTTAATATTCATTTGTACCTAGAGTAAGAAAATAATGTGCATCTCTTCTTTCCCATTGACTAGGAAAGACACTTGGTCAGTGTGGGAAACTGAGTGCAGTTTGAATGCTTAGTTTAACAACTATACCATATGGATACATAGAGTGCAAGAGTATGACTGTCTGAAGGTTAAAAAGAGCAGATTATACCTAGACATAAAACTAAAGGTTTTTTATGCATGATGCATTAGACTCATATGGCAGGGAATAAGAAATTAAATAAAGTCAAATACTGTCACATTTAATGGAAAAAGTAAATCACAGTAATAAGATATGTGTTGGAAGATTAGCTATATCCAGAAAAGAAAATGTGTCCATTACCTTTTATAATTTGTAAAGCTGTCTTAAGGAATCTTTGTGAGAAGGTTGTTTTGGTTAAAAAAGATGCAATGATTTCAGAAATATTAATGCCATAACTATGTGTTGTAAACACATAGGGTATGCCAAGATATTAATAGTAACTTAGGATGTATAGAATGTGTACTGTATAGAGGCTGAGGCTTTGTGAAATGAAAGAAGGAGAGAGATGGATTGAAAGAGAGAAAGAAGAAAAAAATTGTTGACATGCCAGCCTTATATTCTTACACTTGTTTCTGAAGAGCAGCAGTAGAATTTAGTCAAAATATTTTGAGTTTTATGGCCTTCCTGACTGTTCAAGTTATGGTTACTAGTGTTATAGGTTCATAGGTAGGTACTAGGATATTAGCCCTAGGGCCTATATAAGCCTAGCCAAAAAGGTACCCTGGCTTTCGCAACCCAAAAAAATTATTTTCCTGTGCCCCTGTCGAGCAGAGCCACAGAAGTGATCCCCTGGGAGAATTTCCTATCTCCCATCCAATCATCAAGATTTGAGGAGCTTTGTTTGATATAGATAGGTAGTTTGTTCCAGAGTATGAAAAGTCTCTGGGACAGGAAGTTATCCCTCCAGCATGTTCTGTTTATTGTGGTGACAAGGTTTAGGTCCCTAGAGCGTGTAGCTCGGAGGGAGTGGGATTTCTTTAAGTGGAGCATGCCCAACAGCTCTGGGTTTGACATAGCTTTGTATGTTAGGCAGAGATCACCTCTGAGTAGGTGATATGCAACGGAGTAAAGCTGGAGTTTTTTGAGACGGTCTGCATAGGGCATCTGTTTGAGGCTGGTAATCCTCTTTGTGAGGTATTTCTGCAGCCTTTCTAGTTGTTGTAGATGTCTTGTGAGGTACATACCAAAAGAGGCATTGTGCTCTATAATGAGTCTAAAGAGTGACGACTAGAGGGGAACAATGACCTCTTTTTTCCTGGATGAGAAACCTTTTGTGATGAGGTGTGCCATGTAGAAGGATTTCCTAACTACTGTGGCAATGTGATTATCAAAGAAGAAACTACTGTCCACCTGTGTCCCAAGGTCTCTTATCACACTTTTGGTGTTAAGTAGACTACCACCTATGTTCATGGGTACAGAGTTTTTACCAAAAGGGATGATAATGCACTTTTTGGCATTGAGCTTCAGGCCATGGCTTTGACACCATGCATCTGTCTCAGTGAGGCCCTTTTGTAGGATGTCCACATCATTAGGAGTTTTGATTATGGCTCCTAGTTTGCAGTCATCTGCAAACTTTGTTAGCCAAAGACCTTCTGTGTTAGCCTGTACTTCTGAGAAGTAGATACCAAACAAGAGAGGACCCAGGACTTAACCCTGTGGTACTTCACTTGTCACTGGTCTGAAGTCGGATTTGGAGTCTGCTACTTTCACAGTGTGGGTTCTGTCACTGAGCCAGTTGGCAACCCATCTTGTAACATAGGGATTTATACCTAGTTTAGTGAGTTTATCTATAATTCAAGAGAAGGGATGGTGTGGAAAGCCTTGGTGAGATCTAGATAGGCTGTGTGAACCACCTTACCCTCATCTAAGGCATTGTTGGCTGCTTCAAAGAAGTCTATCAGGTTTAGGAGACATGATCTGCATTTTACAAACCCGAACTGGGTGGAGTCCAGAGTTTGGAGATTACCAATGTCATTGTTTATAAGTTCCATGATGATACGTTCCATAGCCTTGTAGAACAGGCTAGTCATGCTAATGGAGTGGTAGTTCCTGGGGTCCATGATGGCTCCCCATTGGAGTGGGATAACCATCACTGTGCGCTATTCAGTGGGCACAAAGCCTGAGGTGAGATGATGATTGAACATGGTACTTAGGTGGGGTGCCAGTGTGTTCTGTAGTTCATGTAGAATGCAGCCTGGGATGTTGTCAGGTCCCATGGATGCTGTGTTCTTGGCTTTGGAGAGTGTGGTTTTTACCTGTGCAGCCATAATTACAGGAATTTTGCATTCTTCTTGTATAGAGATGGGTCCTTTAGGGTGTGAGTAGGGGTAAAGTTAGCACTGAACCTATCTGCCAGGATGTAGGCAATATCAGTTGGTTCTGTATAATTAGTGCCATTTTGCTGTAACTCAAGAGCAGATCTGAGTGTTGCCATTGCGATTCTTCACATAGCTATAGAATGCTTTGTGGTTGTCTTTAAAATCAGTGGTGATTTTGTTTTAGTAACTAGCTTTGGAGGATTTTATGAGGGATCTCAGCTTTTTACTGAGGCTGACCAGGGAGTTCCTCTAATATTGTGATTTTACTCTTTTTTACAACAGTTTCTTTCTTCTGTTGTAGAATCTGTTTATGGCAGGGGACCACCAAATTGGCTTCCTTTTTTGGAGCATAGCTTCTTAGTTCTGTTAGGGATTGCATGATCCATGCTCTCATGTAAGTGCTTATAAAGTGCATTTCTGTATGATTAAGCTGTCATACCTCTATTATCCATCTGCATGGGTGTTGTGTAGTTTGACACTTCTGTCTTAAGAACCGTGAAGTTGGCTTTGGATAACATTTTTATGGTGGTTTCCCTAAGGGGGGTGGGGGCGGGATGTGGATGTCTAGAGTGATTAGCTTGTGGTCGATCTGACCAACAAGGAATCGACCTCTGGTGTGGAACACTGGTTGCCCATGTTGGTAATGACCAGATCTAGGATATTGCTGTCCCTGGTGGGGGTGTGGATAAGTTGATCCAAGGCTTTGGAATTTATGAATTCCAGAAAATATTGAGCAAAAGAGTTTGTACATGTGTAGTTTTCCCAGTTAATGGTGGGGTAGTTGAAATCACCCATTATTAGGGTGTTAGGTTGTACCGTAATATTTTCCAGTGTATCAAGAAATGAGGAGTGGAAATCCTGGGGCATAGTGGGGGATCTATAGCAAGCTACAATTTGGATTGTGGTCTTGCCCAGAGTTAGTTGCACTTGGATATTTTCGTTTGCATTATGCTGAGCAGCTAGCATGGAGGTGTGGATGTCCTTAATGAATTAGTGTTTTGGTTTAGGTTAGGGGGCCAAAAGGTGTGGTATGAATTATAGTCTGGTAATGCAGGGGTGCTCTCTGGAGCCTTGAACCAAGTCTCTGTTGTGAGAGTAAAGAACAAGTTAAAATGGACTTCAGTGGATTTTTTCTGAAAATGTAAAATAAATGTTTTGCATTTCAGTGTGTACAGTGCATGCAGTTAACTAACTTGGCAAAAACATATAGATTGGCATTCATTGTTAATAAAAATCAGAAGTAAAATATTTTATCTCTTATAAACTATGCAGCTTGTAAAATTTATTATCTACAACAGGTCAAGACGAACTCTTGTATGCAGCTGTGTCTCATCAATATGATACGCAAGATAGGCCAAGGACAAAAGGAGTTATTCTTTTGGACCGGAATGTTTAAGATATGCAAAACAAACTGTCAGCAGACCAGCTTGAAAGGAAAGACTTATTATTCTGGCAAATTCTCAAAACTGCTGATGCAGGCAGAAAAGACACTATAAAGATTGGGACTTTTTCTTTTGAATGAGAGACTTTGATTATTCCAAGCTGAAGTACGTTTTGATGTATATACCTTTCATTGTTAAGCTAGATGAGAAAACTTGTGTGCAGTAAATGAATGTCGTAACAGCAGAACTGTCTCAGTGTCTTCATTGAGTAAAGGTACAGACTACCTGAATAGTGTAGTACCACGTTAACTTTAACATCTGTCACTGCACAGATGTCGATGTTCTTCATTTTCAGCAGTGCCTTGAGTGAGTGCATTTTGAGGTTTAGGCTTCTAGCACTGAGTAGCATTACCCTCAGATTCTGCTTGCTTGTGTCTGTTATGGTGTTGGGTTTGCCATTTGAACCTTGTCTAAAAAAAGGCACTATGGGGTGGCAAGAGCCTTAGCCAGTATCTGTAATCCCAAGGCTGACAGGTGCAGGCCATCTCTGGCAAAGCATCGTGGTCTGTAGATCATGTCATCCCAGGCAGACAGATACTGGATCCCCTTAGAATGACACTAGTAGCTTGGCCAATTATTGAAGTCAATCATTTTGTCCTTGTACTGTGGTATCATTCTGGGTGATGTCAGGATGCTACTCAGGCTACGGTCATACCTGACTAGGCTACAAGACTGGACAGTTCCTTCATGTCTCTTTTCATGTAGTCCGGGGAGATACATCTCAGGTCATTCACACCAACATGGTCAATGAGAGAGTCATATTTATACTTGTTGTGGAGTGACCTGAGTGAGTGCATTATGTGGCGGATCCTGGCACCTGACAGGAAGTTGACAGTAACTTTCTCCTTGTTTAGCCTGGTGAGTGGAACATCAGTGTGCCAGACTATAGAGTCACCTATGACTAGAGTGTTGGGTATGTTGTTATGCCTTGTGGGCTGTGGTTGAGTGGTACACTGAGTTTGTGGGCTATGTGTCATTTGGGTTGTGTTGGGAGGGTGGAGGTTGCTTGCATTTCTGCTTTGGAGGTCCCTGTTGCTTGGGCAGATTTTTATTGAGAGCCTCCATGAATGTAGGTGTGTGTTTTGTGTTACTATGTGTGTATTTTGGTGGTGCAGGTTTTGAGGGACTATGTGATGATTGTGGTGTAGTGCAAGTGTTTACCCTCTCCTCTTGACTCTGTAGTCCTGTCTTGGGTGAAGAGAGCTTTGCTTCCAGTTTGGCTATATAAGTGCATCTCTCACAGTTTGTAATGTTGGGTGATAGGAGGAGAGGGTTGTCTGTGTACATGAGGCAATTCCTGCATTGCCACAAGATGCAAAGATTCACCAGGTAAACAGGAGAAAACAAATGGGGGCTGACCCTTAAACATGCCTGGATATCTGCTTATTTATTAAGTACTAAAACCTGTTTTCCTCTAGACAAGTGAGGAAAGTTGGGTGTTGTAGTAATTTGTAGCTTATTTAGTGCTTACAATGAATTTTGAACAAGTGATGAGCTCAAAGAAACAGATTTGACTGTTAAAACTAAAAAATATGGCTAGTTCCAAGGGAAAATTTGAAGAGCAGACTTTATGGTGCCTGGAATACTTTAACCCTAGCTAAGCAGTGGGGGCTCAGAAGCTTACAAATAGTCCTGGATACAGCAAATCTGTATCTAGACTAGACTACTTACAGGAAAGGCAGGAAACAAGGTTAGAATTTTTTTTGTAAAGTGGAAAGGGAGTAATCAGGAGCAGAAGATAACTCAAAGTTAAGAACTAAGTGGGTTTGCCTTCTCAAATGTTTTCCCTGTATTAGGTAGAATGAGGTAATGGCACTATACTGGGGGGAGTGTCCAGATCAAATTTAAAGTAGGGGTGGGTAACTGCTGAGCCATCAAGTATAAGAACAGGATACCAATAGGGAGGTAGAGTGAGAGAAAGAAATCAGAACAAACAAGCCCAAAAAGGTGCTTAACAAATGCAGAAAATTTCCAGTTAATACCTCATACACAGTGAAACTATTTAGAAAAGTATGCAGCAGACAATAAAAGTGCTGTCAATAACTCGTACAAATAAGCAAAAAAAAACAGGATACTTAATGTTATATATTGCAGATCAGGGTTTGCTCAGTGCCCTACTCCAATTAACTCAGTGTGAAATGGTAGAAATACTCACAAGTTAACTTCTTAAATAACAGAAAGCTGAAACCTGAAAAAAAACTTTAAAAATGCTAAAAAGAACCAATGAGGTGCTTACTCCAAGCCGTAGTCCAGGTAACCACAATCAGCCAATGACCTTAAACACTCCCCTCTAACTGAAATGCAAGAATGGCTTTGGCTAAACTAAGATGGCCTGGAACATGTGCTCAGACACACAGACTCTACAAACAAATAACTAAGCCCAAAATGCAAGCCTGAATATGGACAATGCTACAACTACCTACACTACTTAAGTAGAAAAAAAACTGCAGAAATGTTTATCACAGCAGAAAAGCAGCAGTGAGCCTTTAAATTAAAGTTCTAAACAGATTAAGGAGCAAGGAAACTCTAAAGAATGTTTTTAACTGCAAACAAATTAGTTATATGATACACCCCTTGGCAGGAAATCAGAACAAACAAGCCCAAACAGGTGCTTAACAAATATATAAAATCTCCAGTTAATACCTCAAACACAGTGAAACTGGCAAGAAAAGTATGCAGCAGACAATAAAAGTCCTATAAATAACTCGTAAATATAAGCATAAAACAGGATACTTAAAGTTATATATCGCAGATCAGGGTTTGATCCTTGCCTTTCCTCTGATTAGCTCAGTGTGAAATGGCAGAAACACTCACAAGTTAACTTCTTAAGTAACAGAAAGTTGAAACCTGATACAACTTTAAAAAAGCTAAAAAGAACCAATGAGGTGCTCACTCCAAGCCATAGTCCAGGTAACCCCAATCACCCAATGACAATGAACCATCCCCTCTCACTGAAATGCAAGAATGGCTTTGGCTAAACAAAGGTGGCATGGAAGATCTTCTCAGACACACAGCCTCAACAAACAAACAACTAGGCGCAAAGAGCAAGCCTGAATAAGGACAATGCTACAAATGCCCACACTACTTAGGTAGAAAAATACTGCAGAAATGTTTATCACAGCAGAAAAGCAGCAGTGAGCCATTAAATTAAAGTGTTAAACAGATAAAAGAAACCAAAAGGCTCTAGAGAATGCTTTTAACTGCAAACAAATAAGTTATATGATACAATCTTTGGCAGGAAATCAGAACAAACAAACCCAAACAGGTGCTTAACAAATGTAGAAAATATCTAGTTAATACCTCGCACACCATGAAACTAGCTAGAAAAGTATGCAGCAGACAATGGAAGTGCAATAAATAACTCGTAAAAATAAGCAAAAAACAGGATACTTAATATTATATATCTCAGATCAGAGTTTGCTCAGTGCAATTGCTCCGATTAGCTCAGAGTGAAATGGCAGAAACACTCACAAGTTAACTTCTTAAGTAACAGAAAGTTGAAACCTGATACAACTTTAAAAAAACTCGAAAAAAACAATTAGGTGCTTGTTCAAAGCCATCGTCCAGGTAACCAGAATCAGCCAATGACCATAAACACTCCCCTCTCACTGAAATACAAGAATGGCTTTGGCTAAACAAATATGGCCTGGAACATCTGCTCAGACACACAGCCTCAAAAACAAAAAACAAGGTGCAAAACGAAAGCCTGAGTTTGTACAATGCTACAACTGCCCGCACTACTTGGGTAGAAAAAAACTGCAGAAATGTTTATCATAGCAGAAAAGCAGCAGTGAGCCTTTAAATGAAAGTTTTAAATGGATAAAGGAACAAGGAGACTCTAGAGAATGCTTTTAACTGCAAACAAATAAGTTACACGATACATTCCTTGGCAGAAAATCAGAACAAACAAACCCAAACAGGTGCATAACAAATGTAGAAAATTTCCAGTTAATACCTCACACACAGTGAAACTAGCTAGAAAAGTATGCAGCAGACAATAAAAGTGCTATAAATAACTTGTAGAAATAAGCAAAAAAAGGATACTTACTGTTATGTATCGCAGTTCAGGGTTTGCTCAGTGGCATTGCTCCGATTAGCTCAGTGTGAAATGGCAGAAACACTCACAAGTTAACTTTTAAGTAACAGAAAGTTTAAACCTGAAACAACTTTAAAAAAGCTCGAAAGAACCAATTAGGTGCTTACTCCAAGCCGTTGTCCAGGTAACCCCAATCAGCCAAAGACCATAAACACTCCCCTCTCATTGAAATACAAGAATGGATTTGGCTAAATTAAGATGGCCTGGAACACATGCTCAGACATACAACCTCTACAAACAAACAACTAAGCCCAAAAAGTAAGCCTGATAATGGACAATGCTACAACAACACACACTACTTAGGTATAAAAAACTGCAAAATATTTATCACAGCAGAAAAATAGCAGTAAGCCTTTAAATGAAAGTCTGAAACAGATAAAGAAACAAGGAGACTCTAGAGAATGCTTTTAACTGCAAAAAAATAAGTTATATGATACACTCCTTGGCAGGAAATCAGAACAAACAAATCTAACAGGTGCTTAACAAATGTAGAAAATTTACAGTTAATACCTCACACATAGTGAAACTGGCTAGAAAAGTATGAAGCAGACAATAAAAGTGCTAAAATAACTCTTAAAAATAAGCAAAAAACAGGATACTTAATGTTATATATCGCAGTTCAGGTTTTTCTCCATGGGCTTCCTCCAATTAGCTCAGTGTGAAATGGCAGAAACACTCGCAAGTTAACTTCTTAAGTAACAGAAACTTGAAACATGAAACAACTTTAAAAACGCTTGAAAGAACCAATGAGGTGCTTACTCCAAGACTTTGTCCAGCTAACCCCAATCAGCGAATGACCATAAACACTCCCCTCTCACTGAAATGCAAGAATGGCTTTGGCTAAACTAAGATGGCTTGGAACACATGCTCATACACACAGCATCTAAAAACAAACAAACAACTAGGACCAAAATGCTATCCTGAATAAGGACAATGCTTCAACTACACACACTACTTAGGCAGAAAAAAAACACAAAAAATGTTTATCACAGCAGAAAACCAGCAGTGAGCCTTTAAATGAAAATTTTAAACAGATAAAAGAACAAGGAGACTGTAGAGAATGCTTTTAACTGCAAACAAATAAGTTATATGATACACCCCTTGGCAGAAAATCAGAACAAACAAACCCAAACAGGTGCTTAAATAAATATAGAAAATTTCCAGTTAATTCCTCACACACCGTGAAACTAGCTAGAAAAGTATGCAGCAGACAATAAAAGTGCTATAAATAATTCATAAAAATAAGCAAAAAATAGGATACTTGAAGATATATATCACAAATTAGGGTATGATCAGTGCCTTTCCTTTGAATAGCTCAGTGTGAAATGGCAGAAACACTCACAAGTTAATTTCTTAAGTAACAGAAAGTTGAAACCAGATACAACTTTAAAAAAGCTAAAAAGAACCAATGAGGTGCTTATTCCAAGCCATAGTCCAGGTAACCCCAATCAGCCAATTATAATAAATACTCTCCTCTCACTGAAATGCAAGAATGGCTTTGGCTAAACAAAGATGGCCCGGGCCATCTGCTCAGACACAGAGCCTCAACAAACAAACAACAAGGCGGGAATAAGGACAATGCTACAACTGCCCACACTACTTAGGTAGAAAAATACTGCAGAAATGTTTATCACAGCAGAAAAGCAGCACTGAGCTGTTAAATGAAAGTTTTAAACAGATAAAGGAACAAGGAGGCTCTAGCGAATGCTTTTAACTGCAAACAAATAAGTTATATGATACAACCTTTGGCAGGAAATTAGAACAAACAAACAAAAACAGGTGCTTAACAAATGTAGGACATTTCCAGTTAATACCTCACACACCATGAAACTAGCTAGAAAAAGTATGCAGCAGACAATGAAAGTGCTATAAATAACTCATAAAAATAAGCAAAACACAGGATACTTAATGTTATATATCGTAGATCAGGGTTTGCTCAGTGCCCTTGCTCCAGTTAGCTCAGTGTGAAATGGCAGAAACACTCACAAGTTAATTTCTTAAGTAACAGAAAGTTGAAACCTGATACAACTTTAAAAAAGCTCGAAAGAACCAATTAGGTGCTTGCTCAAAGCCATCGTCCAGGTAACCCCAATCAGCCAATGACCATAAACACTCTCCTCTCACCAAAATGCAAGAATGGCTTTGGCTAAACAAAGATGGCCTGGAACATCTGCTCAGGCAGAACAGCCTCAAAAGCAAACAACAAGGCGTAAACGGAAGCCTAAATTTGTACAATGTTACAACTGCCCACACTACTTAGGTAGAAAAAAACTGCAGTAATTTTTATCACAGCAGAAAAGCAGTGGTGAGCCTTTAAATGAAAGTTTTAAACAGATAAAGGAATGAGGAGACCCTAGAGAATACTTTTAACAGCAAACAAATAAGTTATATGATACAATCTTTGGCAGGAAAATAGAATAAACAAACCCAAACAGGTGCTTAACAAACATAGAAAATATCCAGTTAATACCTCACACACCATGAAACTAGCTAGAAAAGTATGCAGCAGACAATAAAAGTGCAATAAATAACTTGTAAAAATAAGCAAAGAACAGGATACTTAATGTTATATATCGCAGATCAGAGATTGCTCAGTGCCCTTCCCCCGATTATCTGAGAGTGAAATGGCAGAAACACTCACAAGTTAACTTCTTAAGTAAAAGAAAGTTGAAACCTGATACAACTTTAAAAAAGCTCGAAAGAACCAATTAGGTGCTTGCTCAAAGCCATCGTCCAGGTAACTCCAATCAGCCAATGACCATAAACACTCCACTCTCACTGAAATACAAGAATGGCTTTGGCTAAACAAAGATGGCCTGGAACATCTGCTCAGACAAACAGCCTCAAAAACAAACAACAAGTTGCAAAACGAAAGCCTGAGTTTGTACAATGCTACAACTGCCCGCACTACTTAGGTAGAAAAAAACTGCAAAATGTTTATCACAGCAGAAAAGCAGCAGTATGCCTTTAAATGAAAGTCTGAAACAGATAAAGAAGCAAGGAAACTCTAGAGAATGCTTTTAACAGCAAACAAATAAGTTATATGATACACTCCTTGGCAGGAAATCAGAAAAAACAAATCCAACAGGTGCTTAACAAATGTAGAAAATTTACAGTTAATACCTCACACACAGTGAAACTAGCTATAAAAGTATGAAGCAGACAATAAAAGTTCCAAAAATAACTGGTAAAAATAAGCAAAAAACAGGACACTTAATGTTATATATCGCAGTTCATGTTTTTCTCCATGCGCTTCCTCCGATTAGCTCAGTGTGAAATGACAGGAACACTCGCAAGTTAACTTCATAAGTAACAGAAACTTGAAACATGAAACAACTTTAAAAACACTTGAAAGAACCAATGAGGTGCTTACTCCAAGCTGTTGTCCAGCTAACTCCAATCAGCCAATGACCATAAACACACCCCTCTCACTGAAATGCAAGAATGGCTTTGGCTAAACTAAGATGGCTTGGAACAAGTGCTCATACACACAGCATCTAGAAACAAACAACTAGGATGAAAAAGCAAGCCTGAATAAGGACAATGCTTCAACTATGCACACTACTTAGGCAGAAAAAAACTGCAAAAAATGTTTATCACAGCAGAAAACTGGCAGTGAGCCTTTAAATGAAAATTTTAAACAGATAAAAGAACAAGGAGACTCTAGAGAATGCTTTTAACTGCTAACAAATAAGTTATATGATACACCCCTTGGCAGGAAATCAGAACAAACAAACCCAAATAGGTGCTTAGAAAATATAGAGAATTTCCAGTTAATACCTCACACACAGTACAACTAGCTAGAAAAGTATGCAGCAGACAGTAAAAGTGCTATAAATAACTCGTAAAAATAAGCAAAAAACAGGATACTTAAATTTATATATCACAGATCAGGGTTTGATCAGTGCCTTTCCTTTGAAAAGCTCAGTGTGAAATGGCAGAAACACTCAAAAGTTAATTTCCTAAGTAACAGAAAGTTGAAACCTGATACAACATTAAAAAAAGCTAAAAAGAACCAAAGAAGTGCTTACTCCAAGCCATAGTCCATTTAACCCCAATCATCCAATGATCATAAACACTACCCTCTCGCTGAAATGCAAGAATGGCTTTGGCTAAACAAAGATGGCCTGGAACATCTGCTCAGACACACAGCCTCAACAAACAAACAACAAGGCGCAAAACGCAAGCCTGAATATGTACAATGTTACAACTTGCTTACTCCAAGCCATAGTCCAGGTAACCCCAATCAACCAATGATAATAAACACTCCCCTCTCACTGAAATGCAAGAATGGCTTTGGCTAAACAAAGATGTCCCGGAACATCTGCTCAGACACAGAACCTCAACAAACAAATAACAAGGCGCAAAACGCAAGCCTGAATATGGGCAATACTACAACTGCCCACACTACTTAGGTAGAAAAAAACTGCAGAGATGTTTATCACAGCAGAAAAGCTACAGTGAGCCTTTAAATGAATGTTTTAAACAGATAAAGGAACAAGGAGACTCTAGAGAATGCTTTTAAATGCAAACAAATAAGTTATATGAAACACTCCGTGAGAGGAACTCAGAACTAACAAACCCAAACAGGTGCTTAACAAATGTAGAAAATTTCCATTTAATACCTCACACACAGTGAAACTAGCTAGAAAAGTATGCAGTAGACAATAAAAGTACTATAAATAACTCCATAAAATAAGGAAAACATGATACTTAATGTTATATATCGCAGATCAGGGTTTGCTCAGTGCCCTTCCTTTGATTAGCTCAGTTGAAATGGCAGAAACACTCACAAGTTAACTTCTTACATAACAGAAAGTTGAAACCTGAAACAACTTTAAAAAGTTCGAAAGAACAAATGAGGTGTTTACTCCAAGCCATAGTCCAGGTAGCCCTAATCAGCTAATGACAATAAAAACTCCCCTCTCACTGAAATGCGATAATGGCTTTGGCTAAACTAAGATGGCCTGGAACATCTGCTCAGACACACAGCCTCTAAAAACAAACAACTCAGCCCAAAACACAAGCCTGAATATGGACAATGCTACAATTACCCACACTACTTAGGTAAAATAAATGCAGAAATGTTTATCACAGCAGAAAAGCAGCAGTGGCCTTTAAATGAAAGTTTTAAACAGATAAAGGAGCAAGGAGACTCTAGAGAATGCATTTAACTGCAAACAAATGAGTTATGTGATACATTCCTTGGCAGGAAATCCAAACAAATAAACCCAAACAGTTGCTTAACAAATGTAGAAAATTTCCAGTTAATACCTGACACACAGTGAAATTAGCTAGAAAAGTATGCAGCGGACAATAAAAGTGCTATAAATAACTCGTAAAAATAAGCAAACAACAGGATCCTTAATGTTACATATCGCAGTTCAGGGTTTGCTCAGTGCCCTTGCTCCAGTTAGCTTAGTGTGAAATGGCAGAAACTCTCAAAAGTTAACTTTTAAGTAACAGAAAAGTTGAAACCCGAAAAGACTTTGAAAAAGCTCAAAAGAAACAATTAGGTGCTTACTCCAAGCTGTTGTCCAGGTAACCCCAATCAGCCAATTACTATAAAAACTCCCTTCTGACTGAAATACAAGACTGGCTTTGGCTAAACTAAGATGGCCTGGAACATGCGCTCAGACATATAGCCTCTACAAACAAATAACTAAGCCCAAAACACAAGCCTGAATATGGACAATGCTACAACTACCCACATTACTTAGGTAGAAGAAAACTGCAAAATGTTTATCACAGCAGAAAAGCAGCAGTGAACCTTTAAATGAAAGTTTGAAGCAGATAAAGAAGCAAGGAGACTCTAGAGAATGTTTTTAACTGCAGACAAATAAGTTATATGATACAGTCCTTGGCAGGAAATCAGAACAAACAAACCCAAACAGGTGCTTAACAAATATAGACAAGTTACAGTTAATACCTCACACATAGTGAAATTAGTTAGAAAAGTATGAAGAAGACAATAAAAGAGCTATAAATAACTCATAAAAGTAAGCAAAAAAAGGATACTTAATGTTATATATCACAGATCAGGGTTTTCTCTGTGCCCGTCCTCCGATTAGCTCAGTGTGAAATGGCAGAAGCACTCACAAGTTAACTTCTTAAGTAAAAGAAACTTGAAACCTTAAACAACTTTAAAAATGTTGGAAAGAACCAATGAGGTGCTTAATCCAAGCCGTAGTCCAGGTAACCCCAATCAGCCAATGACCATAAATACTCCTCTCTGACTGAAATGCATAAATGGATTTGGGTAAAATAAGATAATCTGGAACATGTGCTCATACATGCAGCATCTACAAACAAACAACTAGACCCATAATGAAAGCCTGAATAAGGGCAATGCTTCAACTACCACACTACTTAGGAAGAAAAAAACTGCAGAAATGTTTATCACGGAAGAAAACCAGTAGTGAGACTTTAAATGAAAGTTTTAAACAGATAAAAGAGCAAAGAGACTCTACAGAATTATTTTAACTGCAAACAAATAAGTTATATGATACTTTCCTTGGGAGAAAATTAGAACAAACAAACCCAAACAGGTGCTTAACAAATGTAAAAATTTTCCAGTTAATACCTTACACAGAGTGAAACTAGCTAGAAAAGTATGCAGCAGAAAAAAGTGCTATAAATAACTCATAAAAATAAGCAAAAAACAGGATACTTAATGTTATATATCACAGATCAGGATTTGCTCAGTGTCCTTCCTCCGATCAGCTCAGTGTGAAATGGCAAAAACACTGTCAAGTAACATTCTTAAGTAACAGAAAGTTGAAACCTGAAACAACTTTAAAAAACTTGAAAGAACCAATGAGGTGCTTACTCCAAGCAATAGTCCATGTAACCCCAATCAATGACCATAAACTCTCCCCTCTCACGGAAATGCAAGAATGGCTTTGGCAAAACTAAGATGGCCTGGAACATGTGCTCAGAGACACAGCCTTTACGAATAAACAACTAGACCCAAAATGCAAGCCTGAATATGGACAATGCGACAACTTCCGACACTACTTAGATAGAAAAAAACTTCAGAAATCTTGATCACAGCAGAAAAGCAGCAGTGAGCCTTTAAATGAAAGGTATGAACAGTTAAAAAAGCAAGGAGACTCTAGAGAATGCTTTTAACTGCAAACAAATATGTTATATTATACACTCCTTGGGAGGAAATCAGAACAAACAAACCCAAAAAGGAGCTTAACAAATGTAGAAAATTTCCAGTTAATCCCTCACACAGTGAAACTAACTTGAAAAGTATGCAGCAGACAATAAAAGTGCTATAAATAACTTGTAAAAATAAGCAAAGAACAGGATACTTAATGTAATATATCACATATCAAGGATTGCTCAGTGCCCTTGCTCTGATCAGCTCAGTTTGAAATGGCAGAAACACTCACAAGTTAACTTTTAAGTAACAGAAAGTTGAAACCTGAAACAACTTTAAAAAATCTCTAAAGAACCAATGAGGTGCTTACTAAAAGCCATTGTCCAGGTAACCCCAGTCAGCCAATGACCATAAACACTAAATACAAGAATGGCTTTGGCTAAACTTAGATGGCCTGGAACACATGCTCAGACACACAGCCTCTACAAGCAAACAACTAGGCCCAAAACACAAGCCTGAATATGGACAATGCTACAACTACCTACACTACCTAGGGAGAAAAAAACTGTAGAAATGTTTATCACAGCAGAAAAGCAGCAGTGAGCCTTTAAATGAAAGTTTTAAACAGATAAACAAGCAAGGAAGCTTTAGAGAATGCATTTAACTGCAAACAAATAAGTAATATGATACACTCCTTGGGAAGAAATCAGAACAAATAAACCCAAACAGGTGCTTAACAAATGTAGACAATTTCCAGTTAATGCCTTACACACAGCGAATCTAGCTAGAAAATTAGGCAGCAGAACAATAAAAGTTCTATAAATAACTCATAAAAATAAGCAAAAAACAGGATACTTAATCTTATATATCACAGATCAGGGTGTGTTCAGTTTCCTTCCTCTGATTACCTCAGTGTGAAATGGAAGAAACACTCACAAGTTTACTTCTTAAGTAACTGAAAGTTGAAACCTGAAACAACTTTAAAAAAGCTCAAAAGAACCATTGAGGTGCATACTCCAAGCCATAGTCCAGGTAACCCTAATCAGTGAATGACCATAAAAACTCCCCTCTCGCTGAAATGAAAGAATGGCTTTGGCTAAACTAACATGGCCTGGAACATGTCCTGAAATACACAGCCTCAACAAACAAACAACTAAGCCCAAAATGCAAGACAACGCTACAACTACCCACACTACTTAGGTAGAAAAAAAGTGCAGAAATTTTTATCACAGCATAAAAGCAGCAGTGAGCTTTTAAATGAATGTTTTAAACAAAAAAAAAGAGCAAGGAGACTCTAGAGAATGATATTAACTGCAAACAAATAAGTTATAATACACACCCCTTGGCAGAAATCAGAAGAAACAAACCCAAACAGGTGATTAACAAATGTAGAAAATTTCCAGTTAATGCCTCACACACAGTGAATCTAGCTAGAAACGTATGCAGCAGACAATAAAAGTTCTATTTGTTTTCCCGCCTTTTCTCAACTAGCTTAGACTGGTATACAGGATTTTCTGTATTCTGGACTGTGGTGTAGTTCCTGTGTTGTCCATTGCCTTACTTGGATAGAAGGAAGTTTCTCTGCTCACCAGTGGGAGTGGGGAGCCTTGAGCAGCCTATCTGTCCCTGAAAGAGTGACCTCAGCACAAGAGCTTGTAGTAATTGGCCATTTTGGACCATTTCCAGCTCTTTTGAAGTCCCCTGTTTAAAATCCACCTCTGAGTGTTTTTTCTGGCTATACTACTCAGAAACAGCTCCTCGTGGTCCTGCAGAGTGGTGTTAGCAGCAGAGAACTGAGAAAAGCGACTACTTTCCTGATCTAAGTAATTTTTTGCTGTTTTTACCTGAGAGACCTTCTTTTTCTTACTTTGAACAAGTTTAGACTGCTTTATTACCTGTTTTTTGCATTGTACATTATCTGCACTTAAGTTACATTTGGTCGAACGTTTGTTTGTTAAATTTAACTGTTGAGGCTACCCACTAAAGTGCGCTAGCCTGTGTAAGTGATTTATTACTGTTTTTCCTGCATTTCTGTGTACTTTTTAACCTAAAAAACAAAACAAACAAAAAAAAATCCTTGTTTTCCCGCCTTTTCTCAACTAGTTTAGCCCAGTATACAGGCTTTGCTGTATTCTGGACTGTGGTGTAGTTCCTGTGTTGTCCATTGCCTTACTTGGATAGAAGGAAGTTTCTTTGCTCACCAGTGGGAGTGGGGAGCCTTGAGCAGCCTATCTGTCCCTGAAGGAGTGACCTCAGCGCAAGAGCTTGTAGTAATTGGTCATTTTGGACCATTTCCAGCTCATTTGAAGTTCTCTGTTTACAATCCACGTTTGTGTGGCTTTGCGCGATTGTGCGCATAGCGCAGCGCCAGTTAAACAGGCTTAAACTATTCCTGGCTCCGCCAAGTCTGCACTTCAGTTTTTCCCTTAAGAAAGCTCTACTTTCAACAAAATCAGACTATTCGCTTTATTATAAGCCTAGCACTTGCTCCTAAAACCTTTCTTTTAAGTGAAGCCCCCTTAAACTAACGTAAGCACTACATCCACCTACAACCCATGCTAATACCCACTTCCCTTCAAAGTCCTCTCTTTGACCCAGTTACACATCACCCCCTTATACTATTCTGGCATGTCGAGTGGTACATTACTGACATCCTCTCCAGTTCAGCTGGTTAATCTGGGAATCCTGAGACAATGTTACAATTGCCTCATGTACACAGACAACCCTCTCCTCCTCCCAACAAACACAAACACATGTGAGAGATGCAACTATATAGCCAAACTGGAGGCTGAACTCTCTCAACACAGGACTAGCAAGACCAGACAGGAGGAGAAGGTAACCACACACTCAACAAACCCAGTCTCACATAAACCAACCACAACTGCAAACCAAACACATAATAACACAAAGACATACTCGGAGGCTTTAATAAAAAACTTACCGAAACAACAGAGGCTCCCAAAGCAGACATCCAAGAAAACACCACCTCAAAACACTGCACATGCAACACATAGTACACAAAGTCAGTGTGCCAAACAATCACAGCCCTTAAGGCGAAACACCATGCCTGATACACTAGTAATAGGTGACTCTATAGTCAGACAAACTGACGTCCCGCTTACCAGGCTAAACAAAGAGAGGGTAACGGTGAGCTGCCTGTCGGGAGCTAGGATCTGCCACATAACACAAGCACTCAGGTCACTCCAAAGCAAGTACAAATATGACTCCGTCATTGTCCATGCTGGCATGAATGACCTGAGACACTCCTTGGACTACATGAAAAGAGACATAGAGGAGCTCTCTGATTATGTAGCCCAGGCCGGTATGACCCTGACCCTGAGCAGCATCTTGCCCTCACCAAGAATGATGCCACAATACAAAGACAAGATGATCAGCTTTAATAATTGGCTCAATTACTGGTGTCATTCTAGGGGGATCCAATGTCTGTCTGCTTGGGATGACATGCTGGACAAGCCACGCTGCTTCGCAAGGGACGGCTTGCACCTGTCACCACTGGGCTTCCAGATATTGGCTAAGGCTCTTGCCACCCCCATAGTGCCTTTTTTAGGCAAGGCTCAAAAGACAAACCCACCACCTTAGAAAACAATAAAGGAAAAAAACTAAGGGCAATGCTGCTCAATGCCAGAAGTCTAAATCTCAAGATGCAGGCTCTCAAAGCACTTCTCAGTATGGAGAGCATCGGTGTCTGTGCAGTAACTGAAACCTGGTTCAAGGCTCCTGAGAGCACCCCAGCCCTACCAGGTTATACCTCGTATCATGCATTTCGGCCCCAAAACCTGGGCCGAACCACAAAAGGAGGGAGAGTGTCCATATTCATTAAAGCATCGGAGACCATCCATGTGCAACTAACCGTAGGCAAAACTGCTATACAACTTGTAGCATGCTACAGACCACCCTCTCAATCTCAGGAACTCCATTCAGCCTTCCTGAAGACACTGGAGGATATGAGTGTCTCACCAAATACCATCATATTGGGAGACTTCAACTACCCAAACATAGACTGGGGTGCATTATTCAAGCCCCAACACCCTAGCCCAAAGGTTCCTGGAATTCATCAACTCAAATGCGATGGAACAACTAGTCACCTCCCCCACAAGGGAAAATAATATACTTGACCTGATCATCACAAACATGGGGACAAAATGCTCAACACCTGAAGTATACCCCTCACTAGTGAGATCAGACCACAAACTAATAACCCTAGATATTCATATCCCACCTCCACCCCCAGCACAAAAGACCACAGTGAGAAACTTCTCAAAAGCCAATTTTACACTCCTTAGGACTGAAATGGTATCCTTCAAGCCCCCTGGGCCAGTGGAAACCACATCCCACACTGCTAAATCCTTCACAAATGCTTTCTATGGGCATCTCCAAGAATGCATGGATCATGCAATCCCAAATAAAACCAAGACCCTTTCCACCAAAGGCAGGCATCCTATCTGGTGGACCCCAGCCATAAACAAACTTTATAACAAGAGAAGGAAGCTACTGCAAGACAGAGCAAAATCCCATAAAGGGAAGGCATCTCTGATCAGCACTAGCAAAAAACTACGTTCGCTCATAAAATCATCAAAGGCCAACTTCAAGAGAAAAATCACTAAGGACACTAAAGATAACCACAAGGCCTTCTTCAGTTATGTTAGAAACCTGGGCAGAAACCCTCAGATATGCTCAGAGTTAGTTCACAATGGCAAAAAATACACTGAACCCACTGATATTGCCAACATACTGGCAGACAGGTTCAGTGCAAATTTCTCCCCTCCCTCTCCCCCAAAAGACGAAATAATTATCTCAGCTGAATGCAACCTCCCTGACATCTCAGATGTCCAGGTGAGAGCTGCTCTCAGCAAAGCTAAAAATATAGCATCCATGGGACCTGACAGTGTCCCGGGTTGCATGCTACATGGACTCCTAGAGGAGCTAAACCTGCACATAAGAACGCTGTTTAATCTTAGCCTTGCTACAAGATACGTCCCTGAACACTGGCGTACAGCTACAGTGGTCCCACTCCACAAAGGTGGCACCTCTACAGACCCTGGAACCTACTGCCCCATAAGCTTGACCAGCCTGGTCTGCAAAGCTATGGAAAGGATCATTATGGAACTCATAAAAAAAGACATCGGGGACCTACAGACAATTGATCCCACCCAGTTCAGCTTTGTAAAAGGCAGATCCTGTCTTTTAAACCTGGTGAACTTTTTTGAAACAGTCACTAGAGCCATCGATGAAGGCAAAGCAGTTCATACAGCCTACCTGGATCTGGCAAAAGCCTTCGACACAATACCCCACTCAGGCATCATAGACAAGCTCAACAGCTTAAATGTAAACCCGTTTGTCACAAGATGGGTTGCAAACTGGCTAAAGGACAGAACCCACAAAGTCAGAATAGCTGGAGCTATGTCAGACTCTAAGCTAGTCACAAGTGGAGTCCCACAGGGCTCTGTCTTGGGACCCCTCTTGTTCGGCATTTATTTTTCAGACGTGCAGGCAGACATAGGGGATTGTGGCTGACAAAGTTCACAGACGACTGCAATCTAGGCGCCATAGTCGATACACCAGCTGACACATGCATCCTCCAGAAGGGCCTCACAGAAACAGACGACTGGTGCCAGAGTCATGGCCTTAAACTAAATGCCAAAAAATGTATAGTCATCCCCTTTGGAAAAAACGAAGTACCCACAAATTACCACATAGGTGGTAATCCATTAAGTACGGAAAAAGTAATCAGAGACCTGGGGACCCAAGTTGACAGTGACCTCTCATTTGACACCCACATCACCAAAGTGGTTAGAAAGACCTTCTACCTTGCCCACCTTATCATGAAGGGATTCATATCCAGATCAAAGGATGTCATTGTACCCTTATATTCCTCCCTTATCAGGCCTATGATTGAGTACAATGCCCCATTTGGTATGTACCTCACCCGGCACATGCAGCAGCTGGAGAGACCCCAAAAGTACCTTACCAAGAGGATCAAGGGTCTCCAGCATATGTCATATGCTGCCAGACTAAAAAAGCTCCAGCTCTATTCAGTAGCATACCGCCTGCTCAGAGGTGATCTGTGTCTTACGTACAAGGCCATGTCCAATTCAGAATTAATGGACATGCTCCACCTCAAAAAATCCAAATCCATCAGAGCCACGAGAGCTGAAGATCTAAACCTCAGCACAAATATGAATAGGACATGCTGGAGGGACAGATCCATAACCCAGAGGCTTCCCGCACTCTGGCACAGGAAACCTGTCCATGTTAGGCAGAGCCCCTCGCTGACTCTCTTCAAGAGAAATCTGGACGAATGGATGGGTGATCGTAGGTTTACCCCGGGGGTCATCTCTGTGTCATTGCTAGACAGAGGCACAGTAAACTAAATTTAATTTAATTTGTACACTTTTGTATCATTACATGGGGTGGTGAAAGCCACATACACTTTGGCTAGGCTTATAAATGATCCAAGAAATGAATGTAATGAAACCAAGAACTTCAAAACCACAGCCAGGAAACGTCACCAGCAGCCAGAATAATAATCCTTTATTAGACTCTGGCACCACACGTATAAAACAAGCGCTTTCACTCGGTAAAATACCGAGTTTTTTCAAGTTGTTCTTACAATCAAATAGTCCATGTTATATACTGAAGTAAAGGATCACATGATTAATTTAAATTAATTAATTCAATTAAGTAATTTGGTTAAAAGTCACGAAACACCATTCCTATTAAAAAGTGTGGAGAGTCGTGAATAAAACTGTAAACATATTTAAAAAGGTGTGTTAAACACAGTCTGCCTAAAATTTAAGCATACAAAAAATGCTTGTGAAGACACTGATATGCCTTACTTAAATCGTTGAACAAGCATCCAAAAATGGTTACAATTTTATCCCTCTAACATTAAGAGGTGTATACATACAACAAACCATGACTAGGGTAATGTTACTAGTTCATGAAGTTTTATTTATTTATTTATTTTATTTATTTAAATTTGTTGACCGGGAGTGTCCGACTGGACGTGGGTCCATTTTCTGAGGAGGCCCGGGGAGAAAAGCTCCACAGTAAAATAAACAGACAGTAGTTACATTGGATTACATAGCGATTAACAATTTAACACAGAAATTACTTACAACATATTTACAGATGAAGAACATAGTACATCAGTAGACAACTAGAATCTTTATCTGTAAAGTACATAACAGGCATTAACAAATGTAACAATGAGAAGTTCCTGCTGTATAATAAGTACTAGGCTTATGAGCATCTGAGCTTGCTATCATCAAGGTAGTTAGTGGAGGTGAGAGAAAGGTAGTAGTTGGATGGGGTGGACGATATTAGAGTGGGAGTTGCAAGGGCATAGCCAGCATGTTTTTAGGTGCGCTTTTAATAAAGTTTTGAAATTGGTGCATGATGGTACGGAGGTAATTGTGGGTGAGACTGAGTTCCATAATTTGGCTATGGCACAAGAGAATAGTGCTTCACCAGCAGAGTTATTGGCTTTAGTGATCTGCAAGTGATTTTTGTTGCTGGATCTTAGTGGTCTGGTGGTGCGATAGGGTTGGAGTAGATTCTGGAGGGATGGGACATTTAGTGGATGGTTTACTAGTTTGTGGGCGAGTGAGAGTTGATACCACTGAAGGAGGTGAGAGAGTTCAAGCCAGCCCAGTTCAGCAAGTGAGAGACAGTGGTGACTACAGTAGGATGCCCCTGTGGCGAATTTGGTGATTTTGTTGTAGCAGGTCTCTAGCTTGTTTGGATCACATTGCCTTAGGTTGGTATATACTGGAGAGGCATAAAGTAGGGTGGAGATAAGGTGGGAATTTGCTATTGAAATCTTTGCTGCTTTGGTGAGAAATTGTTTATTTCTGTATAATGCTCCTAGTTTTTTGTGGACGTTTTTTATAGTCATGGATATGTGAATGTCAAATTTTAGTTTATTGTCTATTTCCACTCCTAGCAATTTGGTGTGTTCAGTTGGGTATATAGTGGTGTTGTCTTTTGCTGTGATGTTAAAGTGAGAGTTGTTTTGAGTATATTTGGTGGGTTGGAAGATGAGTAGTTTAGTTTTGTTTGGGTTGAGTATTAATTGGGCATCGGATAACCATGTTTCAACAGAGGAAACGGCTTCCTGTGTAACTTTTTGCAGTTTGGGTAGGGACTGAGCTGAGCAGATGATGGTTTAGTCATCTGCGTATTGGATGAGTGTGCCATGTTTGGTGGCAGAGGCTAGATTATTGGTGTAAACAGAGAAAAGTAGGGGTCCAAGGATGGATCCTTGGGGAACCCCTATGGAGACAGGTAGTTGGGGAGATATGTCATTCTGCCATACAACAGATTGTTGGCGGTCAGACAGGTAACTCTGAAACCAGTTGGTGACTGATTGTGAGAAGGATAGGTTATTGAGGACAGAGATAAGTTGTTTGTGTGGGACCATGTCAAATGTTTTAGATAGGTCTAGGAAAGTAGCAGAGGAGAGATAGCCATTGTTTTTATGCTGAAGGATAGTGTTAGTAAAGGAGAGTAAGGCAGTGGTGGTGCTATGGTTTGGTCGGAAACCATGCTGAGTACTGGAAAGGAGGTTGTTAGTAAGGAGGTAGTGTGAGACCTGAGAGTGTATGCATCTCTCTAGTATTTTGGAGAGTGGAGAGAGAATAGCTATGGGGCGGTAATTGGTTAGTTCTGCAGAGGGTCCGCCTTTGTGGAGGGGAATTATATGTGAGACTTTCCACAATGTGGGAACGTAACTTTCTGACAGAGATCGGTGTATACATGTGTTGCACAATGAAAAGTGCTTATAAATTTGTTTTTATAAATTTGTTTTAATGATAATATAACCTAGTTAGGACCAAGTCAGACCCAAGGTTGAAACTATAGTCGAGCCATCCTAAGTTTGAGGACACTGCTAATATTGATGTATACACATATTTCCATTTGGTTGTGCTGTACTATGTGGCGACTGTTTTAATGTTTTATTGTTTATTTATTTATATATATTTTTTAATAATTTTTATTGATTGTTCATTGTTTTTTTATTATCTATTCTTATTGACTAAATGATTCTACAAAGATTTTAACACAATATTCGTATTTTTTAGACCATGCTTATATTTATTAAATAACAGGTTATTGAATTGTTCACAACTTCATGAACTAGTAACATTACCCTAGTCATGGTTTGTTGTATGTATACACCTCTTAATGTTAGAGGGATAAAATTGTAACCATTTTTGGATGCTTGTTCAACGATTTAAGTAAGACATATCAGTGTCTTCACAAGCATTTTTTGTATGCTTAAATTTTAGGCAGACTGTGTTTAACACACCTTTTTAAATATGTTTACAGTTTTATTCACGACTCTCCACATTTTTTAATAGGAATGGTGTTTCGTGACTTTTAACCGAATTACTTAATTGAATTAATTAATTTAAATTAATCATGTGATCCTTTACTTCAGTATATAACATGGACTATTTGATTGTAAGAACAACTTGAAAAAGCTCGGTATTTTACCGAGCGAAAGCGCTTGTTTTATACGTGTGGTGCCAGATTCTAATAAAGGATTATTATTCGGGCTGCTGGTGACATTTCCTGGCTGTGGTTTTGAAGTTCTAGGCTTATAAATGCCCTAGGGCAGATAGCCTAGTACTATACTATGAAACTATATACAATAACTCATAAAAATAAGCAAAAAACAGGATACTTAATGTTATATATCACAGATCAGGGTGTGTTCAGAGTCCTTCCTCTGATTACCTCAGTGTGAAATGGAAGAAACACTCACAAGTTAAATTCTTAAGTAACAGAAAGGTGAAACATGCAACAACTTTAAAAAAGCTCAAAAGAACCAATGTGGTAGTTACTCCAAGCCATAGTCCAGGTAACCCCAATCAGCCAATGACTATAAACACTCCCCTCTCACTGAAATGCAAGAATGGCTTTGGCTAAACTAACATGGCCTGGAACATGTCCTCAAATACACAGCCTCAACAAACAAACAACTAGGCCCAAAATGCAAGACTGAATACAGACAACGCTACAACTACCCACACTACTTAGGTGGAAAAAAGTGCAGAAATGTTTATCACAGCATAAAAGCAGCAGTGAGCTTTTAAATGAATGTTTTAAACAGCTAAAGGAGCAAGGAGACTCTAGAGAATGCTTTTAACTGCAAACAAATAAGTTATATTACACACTCCTTGGCAGGAAATCAGAAGAAACAAACCCAAACAGGTGATTAACAAATGTAGAAAATTTTGAATTAATACCTCACACACACGGTAAAACTAGCTAGAAAAGTATGCAGCAAACGATAAAAGTGCTATAAATAACTCCATGAAATAAGGAAAAAACAGGATACTTAATGTTATATACCACAGATCAGGGTATGCTCAGTGCCCTTCCTCCGAATAGCTCAGTGTGAAATTTAAGAAACACTCACAAGTTAACTTCTTAAGTAACAGAAAGGTGAAACTTGAAACAACTTTAAAAAGGTTTGAAGGAACCAATAAGGTGTTTACTCTAAGCCATAGTCCAGGTAAGCCTAATCAGCCAATGACCGGAAACACTCCCCTCTCACTGAAATGCAGGAATGGCTTTGGCTAAACTAAGATGGCCTGGAACATGTGCTCTGACACACAGCCTCTACAAACAAATAACTAGGCACAAAACATAACCATGAATATGGACAATGCTACAATTACCCACACTGCTTAGGTAGAACAAAAACTGCAGAAATTTTTATCACAGCAGAGAAGTTGCAGTGAGCCTTTAATTGAAAGTTTTAAAAAGATAAAGGAGCAGGAGACTCTAGAGTATGCCTTAAACTGCAAACAAATGAGTTATATGACACATTCCTTGTCAGGAAATCAGAACAAACAAACCCAAACAGGTGTTTAACAAATGTAGAAAATTTGCAGTTAATACCTCACACACACTGAAACTAGCTAGAAAAGTATGCAGCAGACAATAAAAGTGCAAAAAACAGGATACTTACTGTTACATATAGCAGATCAGAGTTCGCTCAGTGCCCTTGCTCCAATTAGCTCAGTGTGAAATGGCAGAAACACTCACAAGTTAACTTTTAACTAATAAAAAGTTGAAACCTGAAACCACTTTAAAAATCTCGAATGAACCATTTAGTTGCTTACTCGCCGTTGTCCAGGTAATGCCAGTCAGCCAATGACCATAAACACTCCCATCTCACTGAAATGCAAGAATGGCTTTTGCTAAAATAAGATGGCCTGGAACATGTTCTCAGACACAGTCTATACAAACAAACAACTAAGCCCAAAACACAAGCCTGACTATGGAAAATGCTACAACTACTCACACTACTTAAGTAGAAAAAAACTGCAACATTTTTATCACAGCAGAAAAGCAGCAGTGAGCCTTTAAATGAAAGTTTGAAAAAGATAAAGAAGCAAGGAGACTCTAGAGAATGCTTTTAACTGTAAACAAATAAGTAATATGATACAGTCCTTGGCAAGAAATCAGAAAAAAAACAAGCAAACGGGTGCTTAACAAATGTAAAAAAATTCCAGTTAATCTCTCACACAGTGAAACTAGCTAGAAAAGTATGCAGCAGACAATAAAAGTGCTATAAATAACATAAAAATAAGCAAAAAACAGGATACTTAGTTATATATCGCAGATCAGGGTTCGCTCAGTGCACTTCCTCTGATCAGCTCAGTGTGAAATGGCAGAAATACGCCCAAGATAACTTCTTAAGTAACAGAAAGTTGAAACCTGCAACAACTTTAAAAAAAATCTAAAGAACCAATGAGGTGTTTACTCAAAGCAGTAGTCCAGGTAACCCTTATCAGCCAATGACCATACACACTCCCCTCTCACTGAAATGCAAGAATGGCTTTGGCTAAATTACGATGGCCTGCAACTTGTGGTCAGACACACAGCCTCTACAAACAAGCAACTAGGCCCAATACACAAGTCTGAATATGGACAATGCTAAAACTACCAACAATACTTAGGTAGAAAAAAAACTGCAGAAATGTTTATCACAGCAGAAAAGCAGCAGTGAGCCTTTAAGTGAAAGTTTTAAACAGATATAAGTGCAAGGAGACTCAAGAGAATGCTTTTAACTGCAAACAAATGAGTTATATGATACACTCCTTGGCAGGAAATCAGAACAAACAAACCCAATCAGGTGCATAACAAATGAAGATTTCCAGTTAATACCTCACACACAGTGAAACTAGCAAGAAAAGTATGCAGCAGACAATATAAGTGCTATAAATAACTCGTAAAAAATAAGCAAGAAACAGGATACTTAATGTTGTATATCACAGATCAGGATTTGCTCAGTGCACTTCCTCCGATTAGCTCAGTGTGAAATAGCAGAAATACTCACAAGTTAACTTTTTAAGTAACAGAAAGGTGAAACCTTCAACAACTTTAAAAAAAGCTAAAAAGAACTAGTGAGGTGTTTACTCCAAGCCGTAGTCCAGGTAACCGTAATCAGAAAATGACCATAAACACTCCAATCTCACAGAAATGCAAGAATAGCTTTGGCTAAACTACAATGGCCTGGAACATGTGCTCAGACACACAGCCTCTACAAACAAATAACTAAGCCCAAAACGCTAGCCTGAATATGGACAATGCTACAATTACCCACAATACGTAGGTAGATAAAAAACTGTAAAATCTTTATCACAGCAGAAAAGCAGCAGTGAGCCTTTAAATGAAAGTTTTAAACAGATAAAAAATCAAGGAGACTCTAGAGAATTCTTTAACTGCAAACAAATATGCTATATGATATACTCCTTGTGAGAAAATCAGAACAAATAAACCCAAACAGGTATTTAACAAATTTAGATAATTTCCAATTAATACCTCACACACAGTGAAACTAGCTAGAAAACTATGAAGCAGACAATAAAATTGCTATAAATCACTCGTAAAAATAAACAAAAATCATGATAATTAATGTTATATATCGCAGATCAGGGTTCGCTCAGTGCACTTCCTCTGATCAGCTCAGTGTGAAATGGCAGAAATACACCCAAGATAACTTCTTAAGTAACAGAAAGTTGAAACCTGCAACAACTTTAAAAAAAATCTAAAGAACCAATGAGGTGTTTACTCAAAGCAGTAGTCCAGGTAACCCTTATCAGCCAATGACCATACACACTCCCCTCTCACTGAAATGCAAGAATGGCTTTGGCTAAATTACGATGGCCTGCAACTTGTGGTCAGACACACAGCCTCTACAAACAAGCAACTAGGCCCAAAACACAAGTCTGAATATGGACAATGCTAAAACTACCAACAATACTTAGGTAGAAAAAAAACTGCAGAAATGTTTATCACAGCAGAAAAGCAGCAGTGAGCCTTTAAGTGAAAGTTTTAAACAGATATAAGTGCAAGGAGACTCAAGAGAATGCTTTTAACTGCAAACAAATGAGTTATATGATACACTCCTTGGCAGGAAATCAGAACAAACAAACCCAATCAGGTGCATAACAAATGAAGATTTCCAGTTAATACCTCACACACAGTGAAACTAGCAAGAAAAGTATGCAGCAGACAATATAAGTGCTATAAATAACTCGTAAAAAATAAGCAAGAAACAGGATACTTAATGTTGTATATCACAGATCAGGATTTGCTCAGTGCACTTCCTCCGATTAGCTCAGTGTGAAATGGCAGAAATACTCACAAGACAACTTCTTAAGTAACAGAAAGTTGAAACCTGAAACAACTTTAAAAAAGCCTGAAAGAAGCAAAGAGGTGTTTACTCCAAGCCATTGTCCAGGTAACCCCAATCAGCCAATGACGATAAACACTCCCTTCTCACTGCAATACAAGAATAGCTTTGGCTAAACTAAAATGGCCTGGAACATGTGCTCAGACACACAGCCTCAACAAACAAACAACTAAGCCCAAAACGCAAGCCTGAATATTGACAATGCTACAATTACCCACAATACCTAGGTAGATAAAAAAAATTGTAAAATCTTTACCACAGCAGAAAAGCAGCAGTGAGCCTTTAAATGAAAGTTTTAAAAAGATATAGAAGCAAGGAGACTCTAGAGAATTCTTTTAACTGCAAACAAAGATGTTCTATGATATACTCCTTGGGAGGAAATCAGAACAAATAAACCCAAACAGGTGTTTAACAAATTTAGAAAATTTCTAGTTAATACCTCACACACAGTGAAACTAGCTGGAATATTATGCAGCAGACAATAAAAGTGCTATACGTAACTCGTAAAAATAAGCAAAAAAACAGGATACTTAATGTTATAAATTGCAGATCAGGGTTTGCTCAGTGTCCTTCCTCCGATTACCTCATTGTGAAATGGCAGAAACACTCACAAGTTAACGTTTTAAGTAAAAGAATGATGAAACCTGAAACAACTTTAAAAAAGCTCGAAAGAACCAATGAGGTGCTTACTCCAAACCATAGTCCAGGTAACCCAAATCAGCCAATGACCATAAACACTCCCCTCTCACTGAAATGCAAGAATGGTTTTCGCTAAACTAAGATGGCCTGGAACATGTGTTCAAACACACAGCCTCTACAAACAAAAAGCGAACTAGGCCAAAAATGCAAGCCTGAATAATGACAATGCTAAAACTACCCACACTACTTAGGTAGAAAAAAAGTGCAGAAATGTTTGACATAGCAGAAAAGCAGCAGTGAGCCTTTAAATTAATGTTTTAAACAGATAAAGGAGCAAGGAGACACTATAGATTGCTTTGAATTGCAAAGAAATGAGTTTCTTGATAATCCTTGGCAATAAATCAGAAGAAAGAAACCCAAACAGATGCTTAACAAATGTCTCAAATTTCCAGTTAATATCTCACACACAGTGAAACTAGCTAGAAAAGTATGCAGCAGGCAATAAAAGTGCTATAAATAACTTGTACAAATAAGCAAAAAACAGTATACTTAATGTTATATCACGCAGATCAGGGTTTGCTCAGAGCACTTCCACTGATTAGCTCAGTGTGAAATAGCAGAAATACTCACAAGTTAACTTTTTAAGTAACAGAAAGGTGAAACCTTCAACAACTTTAAAAAAGCTAACAAGAACTAGTGAGGTGTTTACTCCAAGCCGTAGTCCAGGTAACCGTAATAAGCCAATGACCATAAACACTCCAATCTCACAGAAATGCAAGAATGGCTTTGACTAAACTACAATGGCCTGGAACATGTCCTCAGACCGACAGCCTGTACAAACAAACAACTAGTCCTAAAACACAAGCCTGAATATGGACAATGCTACAACAACCCACACTTCATAGGTAGAAAAAAACATCAGAAATGTTAATCACAGCGGAAAAGCAACAGTGAGCTATTAAATGAAAGTTTAAAAAAGAAAAAAAGATCAAAGAGACTCTAGAGATTGCTTTTAATTGCAAACAAATCAGTTATATGATACACTCCTTGGCAGGAAATCAGAACAAACAAACCCAAACAGGTGATTAACAAATGTAGAAAATTTTAAATTAATACCTCACACACGGTAAAACTAGCTAGAAAAGTATGCAGCAAATGATAAAAGTGCTATAAATAACTCCATGAAATAAGGAAAAAACAGGATACTTAATGTTATATACCACAGATCAGGGTATGCTCAGTGCCCTTCCTCCGAATAGCTCAGTGTGAAATTTAAGAAACACTCACAAGTTAACTTCTTAAGTAACAGAAAGGTGAAACTTGAAACAACTTTAAAAAAGTTTGAAGGAACCAATAAGGTGTTTACTCTAAGCCATAGTCCAGGTAAGCCTAATCAGCCAATGACCGGAAACACTCCCCTCTCACTGAAATGCAGGAATGGCTTTGGCTAAACTAAGATGGCCTGGAACATGTGCTCTGACACACAGCCTCTACAAACAAATAACTAGGCACAAAACATAACCATGAATATGGACAATGCTACAATTACCCACACTGCTTAGGTAGAACAAAAACTGCAGAAATTTTTATCACAGCAGAGAAGTTGCAGTGAGCCTTTAATTGAAAGTTTTAAAAAGATAAAGGAGCAGGGAGACTCTAGAGTATGCCTTAAACTGCAAACAAATGAGTTATATGACACATTCCTTGTCAGGAAATCAGAACAAACAAACCCAAACAGGTGTTTAACAAATGTAGAAAATTTGCAGTTAATACCTCACACACACTGAAACTAGCTAGAAAAGTATGCAGCAGACAATAAAAGTGCAAAAAACAGGATACTTACTGTTACATATAGCAGATCAGAGTTCGCTCAGTGCCCTTGCTCCAATTAGCTCAGTGTGAAATGGCAGAAACACTCACAAGTTAACTTTTAACTAATAAAAAGTTGAAACCTGAAACCACTTTAAAAAATCTCGAATGAACCATTTAGTTGCTTACTCCACGCCGTTGTCCAGGTAATGCCAGTCAGCCAATGACCATAAACACTCCCATCTCACTGAAATGCAAGAATGGCTTTTGCTAAAATAAGATGGCCTGGAACATGTTCTCAGACACAGTCTATACAAACAAACAACTAAGCCCAAAACACAAGCCTGACTATGGAAAATGCTACAACTACTCACACTACTTAAGTAGAAAAAAACTGCAACATTTTTATCACAGCAGAAAAGCAGCAGTGAGCCTTTAAATGAAAGTTTGAAAAAGATAAAGAAGCAAGGAGACTCTAGAGAATGCTTTTAACTGTAAACAAATAAGTAATATGATACAGTCCTTGGCAAGAAATCAGAAAAAAAACAAGCAAACGGGTGCTTAACAAATGTAAAAAAATTCCAGTTAATCTCTCACACAGTGAAACTAGCTAGAAAAGTATGCAGCAGACAATAAAAGTGCTATAAATAACGCATAAAAATAAGCAAAAAACAGGATACTTAGTTATATATCGCAGATCAGGGTTCGCTCAGTGCACTTCCTCTGATCAGCTCAGTGTGAAATGGCAGAAATACGCCCAAGATAACTTCTTAAGTAACAGAAAGTTGAAACCTGCAACAACTTTAAAAAAAATCTAAAGAACCAATGAGGTGTTTACTCAAAGCAGTAGTCCAGGTAACCCTTATCAGCCAATGACCATACACACTCCCCTCTCACTGAAATGCAAGAATGGCTTTGGCTAAATTACGATGGCCTGCAACTTGTGGTCAGACACACAGCCTCTACAAACAAGCAACTAGGCCCAAAACACAAGTCTGAATATGGACAATGCTAAAACTACCAACAATACTTAGGTAGAAAAAAAACTGCAGAAATGTTTATCACAGCAGAAAAGCAGCAGTGAGCCTTTAAGTGAAAGTTTTAAACAGATATAAGTGCAAGGAGACTCAAGAGAATGCTTTTAACTGCAAACAAATGAGTTATATGATACACTCCTTGGCAGGAAATCAGAACAAACAAACCCAATCAGGTGCATAACAAATGAAGATTTCCAGTTAATACCTCACACACAGTGAAACTAGCAAGAAAAGTATGCAGCAGACAATATAAGTGCTATAAATAACTCGTAAAAAATAAGCAAGAAACAGGATACTTAATGTTGTATATCACAGATCAGGATTTGCTCAGTGCACTTCCTCCGATTAGCTCAGTGTGAAATGGCAGAAATACTCACAAGTTAACTTTTTAAGTAACAGAAAGGTGAAACCTTCAACAACTTTAAAAAAAGCTAAAAAGAACTAGTGAGGTGTTTACTCCAAGCCGTAGTCCAGGTAACCGTAATCAGAAAATGACCATAAACACTCCAATCTCACAGAAATGCAAGAATAGCTTTGGCTAAACTACAATGGCCTGGAACATGTGCTCAGACACACAGCCTCTACAAACAAATAACTAAGCCCAAAACGCTAGCCTGAATATGGACAATGCTACAATTACCCACAATACGTAGGTAGATAAAAAACTGTAAAATCTTTATCACAGCAGAAAAGCAGCAGTGAGCCTTTAAATGAAAGTTTTAAACAGATAAAAAATCAAGGAGACTCTAGAGAATTCTTTAACTGCAAACAAATATGCTATATGATATACTCCTTGTGAGAAAATCAGAACAAATAAACCCAAACAGGTGTTTAACAAATTTAGATAATTTCCAATTAATACCTCACACACAGTGAAACTAGCTAGAAAACTATGAAGCAGACAATAAAATTGCTATAAATCACTCGTAAAAATAAACAAAAATCATGATAATTAATGTTATATATTGCAGATCAGGGTTTGCTCAGTGTCCTTCCTCTGATTACCTCAGTGTGAAATGGCAGAAACACACACAAGTTCACTTTTTAAGTAACAGAAAGTTGAAACCTGAAACAAATTTAAAAAAGCTCAAAAGAACCAGTGAGGTGCTTACTCCAAGCCATAGTCCAGGTAACCCAAATCAGCCAATGACCATAAACACTCCCCTCTCATTGAAATGCAAGAATGGCTTTCGCTAAACTAAGATGGCCTGGAACATGTGCTCAAACACACAGCTTCTACAAACAAAAAGCTAACTAGGCCAAAAATGCAAAACTGAATACGTGCAATGTTAAAACTACACACACTACTTTCGTAGAAAAAAAGTGCAGAAATGTTTGACATAGCAGAAAAGCAGCAGCGAGCCTTTAAATAAATGTTTTAAACAGCTAAAGGAGCAAGGAGACTCTAGAGATTGCTTTGAATTGCAAACAAATGAGTTTCATGATAATCCTTGGCAATAAATCAGACACAGTCTTTACAAACAAACAGCTAAGCCCAAAATGCAAGCCTGAATATGGACAATGCTGCAACTACCCACACTACTTAGGTAGAAAAAAACTGCAGAAATGTTTAACACAGCAGAAAAGCAGCAGTGAGCCTTTAAATTAAAGTTTTAAAAAGATAAAAGTGCAAGGAGACTCTAGAGAATGCTTTTAACTGCAAACAAATGAGTTATATGATACACTCCTTGGCAGGAAATCATAACAAACAAACCCAAACAGGTGCATAAAAAATGTAGAAAATTTCCAGTTAATACATCACACACAGTGAAACTAGTTAGAAAAGTATGCAGCAGACAACAAAAGTGCTATAAATAACTTGTAAATACAAGCAAAAAACAGGATACTTAATGTTATATATCACAGATCAGGGTTTGCTCAGTGTACTTTCTCCGATTAGCTCAGTGAGAAATGGCAGAAACACTCGCAAGTTAACTTTTAAGAAACAGAAAGTTGAAACATGAAGCTACTTTAAAAAAGCTCAAAAGAACCAATGACTTGATTTTTCTGAGCTGTTGTCCAGGTAACCCCAATCATCCAATGAGCATAAACTCTCACCTCTAACTGAAATAAAAGAATGGCTTTGGCTAAACTAAGATGCCCTGGAACATGTGCTCAGACACACAGCCTCTACAAACAAACAACTAAGCTGAAAATGCAAGCCAGAATATGGACAATGCTACAACTACTCACACTACTTAGGTAGAAAAAAACTGCAAAATGTTTATCACAGCATGAAAGCAGCCATGAGCCTTTAAATGAATGTTTGAAACAGATAAAGAAACAAGGATACTCTAAAGAATGCTTTTAACTGCAAGGTTGGTTATATTCAATCATAAGGACAAAAATAAAAATAAATAGAAATATAAATTAAAAATACAAGTTTTTAGTTGTTAGCTACAAGCTATGGGAAAAGTATAGAACTGTAACAGTTCATGCATATATAAGAAATTGGTAAAACATATATAGAAGTTTTTTAATAAGTTAGATATTGTTTACTACATTTTTTACTGTGTGGTTTTAATCAATTAATGTAATACAGATGATTTTCATAATTTCTCAATTTTTCAATTTAATGAATTAATTGGTTGATTGAGATAATTAAGTGTTCTATAAATATAGTATGGTGCCAGTTCTTATTTGTCTGATGAAGTCTACATAGGTAGACAAAAGCGCTCACTTTTGTTTGGAACAATAAAATAATTTTATTCATCATCCTTGGCGACTAGGACTGCTATTTTTTGGTGTTACAGTCTTATGAGAACATTTGCTCAGGTAACCTTAATCAGCCAATGACCATAAACACTCAACTCTCACTGCAATGCAAGAATGGTTTTGGCTAAATTATGATGGCCTGGAAATTGTGTTCTGGCATGTAGCCTCTACAAAAAAAAAAAAAAAACAGGCTCAAAACAAAAGCCTGAATATGGAAAATGCTAAAACTACCCACACTACCTAGGAAGAAAAAAACCTGCAGAAATCTGTATAACAGCAGAAAAGAAGCAGTTAACCTTTAAATGAAAGTTTTCAAAAGATAAAAGAGCAATGAGACTCTAGAGAATGCTTTTAACTGCAAAGAAATAATAAGATACACTCCTTGGCAGTAAATCAGAACAGACAAACCCAAACAGGTGCTTAACAAATGTAGAAAATTTCCAGTTAATACCTCCCACACAGGGAAACTAGCTACAAAAGTATGCAGCAGACAACAAAAGTGCTACAAATAACTCGTAAAAATAAACAAAAGACAGGATACTTAACGTTATATATCGCAGATCAGGGTTTACTCAGTGCACTTCCTCCGATTAGCTCAGTGTGAAATGGCAGAAATATTCACAAGACAACTTCTTAAGTAACAGAAAGTTGAAACCTGAAACAACTTTAAAAAAGCCTGAAAGAAGCAAAGAGGTGTTTACTCCAAGCCATTGTCCAGGTAACCCCAATCAGCCAATGACGATAAACACTCCCTTCTCACTGCAATACAAGAATAGCTTTGGCTAAACTAAAATGGCCTGGAACATGTGCTCAGACACACAGCCTCAACAAACAAACAACTAAGCCCAAAACGCAAGCCTGAATATTGACAATGCTACAATAACCCACAATACTTAGGTAGATAAAAAAATGTAAAATCTTTACCACAGCAGAAAAGCAGCAGTGAGCCTTTAAATGAAAGTTTTAAAAAGATATAGAAGCAAGGAGACTCTAGAGAATTCTTTTAACTGCAAACAAAGATGTTCTATGATATACTCCTTGGGAGGAAATCAGAACAAATAAACCCAAACAGGTGTTTAACAAATTTAGAAAATTTCTAGTTAATACCTCACACACAGTGAAACTAGCTGGAATATTATGCAGCAGACAATAAAAGTGCTATACGTAACTCGTAAAAATAAGCAAAAAAACAGGATACTTAATGTTATAAATTGCAGATCAGGGTTTGCTCAGTGTCCTTCCTCCGATTACCTCATTGTGAAATGGCAGAAACACTCACAAGTTAACGTTTTAAGTAAAAGAATGATGAAACCTGAAACAACTTTAAAAAAGCTCGAAAGAACCAATGAGGTGCTTACTCCAAGCCATAGTCCAGGTAACCCAAATCAGCCAATGACCATAAACACTCCCCTCTCACTGAAATGCAAGAATGGTTTTCGCTAAACTAAGATGGCCTGGAACATGTGTTCAAACACACAGCCTCTACAAACAAAAAGCGAACTAGGCCAAAAATGCAAGCCTGAATAATGACAATGCTAAAACTACCCACACTACTTAGGTAGAAAAAAAGTGGAGAAATGTTTGACATAGCAGAAAAGCAGCAGTGAGCCTTTAAATTAATGTTTTAAACAGATAAAGGAGCAAGGAGGCACTATAGATTGCTTTGAATTGCAAAGAAATGAGTTTCTTGATAATCCTTGGCAATAAATCAGAAGAAAGAAACCCAAACAGATGCTTAACAAATGTCTCACATTTCCAGTTAATATCTCACACACAGTGAAACTAGCTAGAAAAGTATGCAGCAGACAATAAAAGTGCTATAAATAACTTGTACAAATAAGCAAAAAACAGTATACTTAATGTTATATCACGCAGATCAAGGTTTGCTCAGAGCACTTCCACTGATTAGCTCAGTGTGAAATCGCAGAAATACTCACAAGTTCACTTTTTAAGTAACAGAAAGGTGAAACCTTCAACAACTTTAAAAAAGCTAACAAGAACTAGTGAGGTGTTTACTCCAAGCCTTAGTCCAGGTAACCGTAATAAGCCAATGACCATAAACACTCCAATCTCACAGAAATGCAAGAATGGCTTTGACTAAACTACAATGGCCTGGAACATGTCCTCAGACAGACAGCCTGTACAAACAAACAACTAGTCCTAAAACACAAGCCTGAATATGGACAATGCTACAACAACCCACACTTCATAGGTAGAAAAAAACATCAGAAATGTTAATCACAGCGGAAAAGCAACAGTGAGCTATTAAATGAAAGTTTAAAAAAGAAAAAAGATCAAAGAGACTCTAGAGATTGCTTTTAATTGCAAACAAATCAGTTATATGATACACTCCTTGGCAGGAAATCAGAACAAACAAACCCAAACAGGTGCTTAACAAATGTAGACTATTTCCAGTTAATACCTCACTCACAGAAAAACTAGCTAGAAAAGTAAGCAACAGACAATAAGAGTGCTATAAATAACTAGTACAAATAAACAAAAAACAGGATACTTAATATTATATACCACAGATCAGGGTTTGCTCAGTGCTCTTGCTCCTATTAGCTCAGTGTGAAATGGCAGAAGCACTCAGAAGTTAACTTTTAAGTAACAGAAAGTTAAAATCTGAAAAAACTTTAAAAAACCACTAAAGAACCAATGAGGTGCTTACTGTAAGCCATAGTCCAGGTAACCCCAATCAGTCAATGACCACAAACACTTCCCTCTCACTGAAAGGCAAAAATGTCATTGGCTAAGTTATGGTGCCCTGGAACTTGTGCTCAGACACATAGCCTCTACAAACAAACAACTATGCCCAAAACACAAGCCTGAATATGGACAATGCTACAACTACCCACACTACTTAGGTAGAAAAAAAACTGCAGACATGTTTATTACAGTAGAAAAGCAGCAGTGAGCCTTTAATTGACCATTTTAGACAGATAAAGGAGAAAAGAGACTCTCGAGATTGCTTTGACTTGCAAAGAAATGAGTTACATGATACACTCCTTGGCAAAAAAATCAGAACAAACAAACCCAAGCAGGAGCTTAAAGAACATAGAAAATTTCCAGTTAATACCTCCCACACAGTGAAACTAGCTGGAGAAGTATGCAGCAGAGAAAAAAAGTGCTATAAATAACTCATAAAAATAATCAACAAACAGGATACTTAAAGATATAATGCAGATCAGATCAGTATTTTCTCTGTGCACTTCCTTCAATTAGCTCAATGTGAAATTGCAGAAAAACTCACAAGTTAACTTCTTAAGTAACAGAAAGTTGAAACCAGCAGCAACTTGAAAATAGCTCAAAAGAATGAATGAGGTGCTTACTTCAAGCCATAGTCCAGGTAACCCCAATAAGTCAATAACCATAAACACTCCTATCTCACTGAAATGCAAGAATGGCTTAGGCTAAAATAAGATGTCCTGGAACATGTGCTCAGACACACAGCCTCTACAAATAAAGAACTAAGCCCAAAACGCAAGCATGAATATGGACAATGCTACAACTACCCACACTACTTAGGAAGAAAAAAAACTGCAGAAATGTTTATCACAGCAGAAAAGCAGCAGTGAGCCTTTAAATGAAAGTTTTAAACAGATAAAAGTGCAAGGAGACTCTAGAGAATGCTTTTAACTGCAAACAAATGAGTTATATGATACACTCCTTGGCAGGAAATCAGAACAAACAAACTCAAACAGGTGCATAAAAAATGTAGAAAATTTCCAGTTAATACCTCACACACAGTGAAACTTGCTAAAAAAGTATGCAGCAGGCAATAAAAGTGCTATAAATAACTCATACATATAAGTACAAAACAGGATACTTAATATTATATATCGCAGATCAGGGTTTGCTCAGTGCACTTTCTCCGATTAGCTCAGTGTGAAATGGCAGAAACACTCGCAAGTTAACTTTTAGGTAACAGAAAGTTGAAACCTGAAACAACTTTAAAAAAGCTCAAAAGAACTAATGAGATGCTTTCTTCCAGCTGCTGTCCAGGTCAACCAAATCATCTAATGACCATAAACTCTCACCTCTAACTGAAATACAGGAATGGCATTCGCTAAAGTAAGATGGCCTGGAACATGTGCTCAGACACACAGCCTCTACAAACAAACAACTAAGCCCAAAATGCAAGCCTGAATATGAACAATGCTACAACTACTCACACTACTTAGATAGAAAAAAACTGCAAAATGTTTATCACAGCATGAAAGCAGCCGTGAGCCGTTAAATGAAAGTTTGCAACATATAAAGAAACAAGGAGACTCTAGAGAATGCTTTTAACTGCAAACAAATAAGTTATATGATACACTCCTTGTGAGGAAATCAGAACAAATTAACCCAAACAGGTGTTTAACAAATTTAGAAAATTTCCAGTTAATACCTCACACACAGTGAAACTAGCTAGAATATTATGTAGCAGACAATAAAAGTGCTATAAATAACTCATAAAAATAGGCAAAAAACAGGATACTTAATGTTATATATTGCAGATCAGGGTTTGCTCAGTGTCCTTCCTCTGATTACCTCATTGTGAAATGGCAGGAACCCTCACAAGTTAACTTTTTAAGTAACAGAAAGTTGAAATCTGAAACAACTTTAAAAAAGCTCGAAAGAACCAATGAGGTGCTTACTCCAAGCCATAGTCCAGGTAACTCAAATGAGCCAATGACCTTAAACACTCCCCTCTCATTGAAATGCAAGAATGGCTTTCGCTAAGCTAAGATGGCCTGGAACATGTGCACAAACACACAGCCTCTACAAACAAAAAGCTAAATAGGCCAAAAATGCAAGCCTGAATACGGACAATGCTAAAACTACCCACACTACTTAGGTAGAAAAAAAGAGCAGAAATGTTGGACATAGCAGAAAAGCAGCAGCAAGCCTTTAAATGAACATTTTAAACAGATAAAGGAGCAAGGAGACTCTAGAGATTGCTTTTAATTGCAAACAAATGAGTTATATGATACACTCCTTGTCAGGAAATCAGAACAAACAAACCCAAACAGTTGCTCAACAAATGTAGACTATTTCCAGTTAATACCTCACACACAGTAAAACTAGCTAGAAAAGTAAGCAACAGACAATAAAAGTGCTATAAATAACTAGTACAAATACACAAAAAACAGGATACTTAATGTTATATACCACAGATCAGGGTTTGCTCAGTGCTCTTGCTCCTACTAGCTCAGTGTGAAATGGCAGAAACACTCAGAAGTTAACTTTTAAGTAACAGAAAGTTAAAATCTGAAAAAACTTTAAAAAAAGCTCGAAAGAACCAAATGAGTTATATGACACACTCCTTGGCAGGAAATCAGAACAAACAAACCCAAACAGGTGCATAAAAAATGTAGAAAATTTCTAGTTAATACCTCACACACAGTGAAACTAGCTAAACAATTATGCAGCAGACAATAAAAGTGCTATAAATAACTCATACATATAAGCAAAAAACAGGATACTTAATGTTATATATCGCAGATCAGGGTTTGCTCAGTGCACTTTCTCCGATTAGCTCTGTGTGAAATGGCAGAAACAATCACAAGTTAACTTTTAGGTAACAGAAAGTTGAAACCTGAAACAACTTTAAAAAAGTTCAAAAGAAACAATGAGGTGCTTTCTTCAAGCCGTTGTTCAGGTAACCCAAATCATCCAATGACCATAAACTCTCACCTCTAACTGAAATACAAGAATGGCTTTGGCTAAAGTAAGATGGCCTGGAACATGTGCTCAGACACACAGCCTCTACAAACAAACAACTTGTCCCAAAAAACAAGCCTGAATATGGACAATGCTACAACTACCCACACTTCATAGGTAGAAAAAAACTTCAGAAATGTTAATCACAGCGGAAAAGCTACAGTGAGCTATGAAATGAAAGTTTTAAAAAGAAACAGGAGCAAAGAGACTCCAGAGATTGATTTTAATTGCAAACAAATGAGTTATATGATACACTCCTTGGCAGGAAATGAGAGCAAGCAAACTCAAACAGGTGCTTAACAAATGTAGAAAATTTCTAGTTAATACCTCACACACAGTAAAACTAGCTGGAAATGTATGCAACAGACAATAAACGTGCTATAAATAACTAGTAAAAATAAGCAAAAAACAGGATACTTAATATTATATATAGCAGATCAGGGTTTGCTCTTGCTCCGATTAGCTCAGTGTGAAATGGCAGAAACACTCACAAGTTAACTTTTAAGTAACAGAAAGTTACAACCTGAAACAACTTTAAAAAAGCTCGAAAGAACCAATGAGATGCTTACTGCAAGCCGTAGTCCAGGTTACCCCAATCAGTCAATGACCACAAACACTTCCTTCTCACTGAAAGGCAGGAATTGCATTGGCTAAATTATGGTGGCCTGGAACTTGTGCTTAGACACATAGCCTCTACAAAAAACAACTATGCCCAAAACACAAGCCTGAATATGGACAATGCTACAACTACCCACACTACTTAGGTAGAAAAAAATGCAAAATGTTTATCACAGCATGAAAGCAGCCCTGATCCTTTAAATGAAAGTTTGAAACAGATAAACAAGCAAGGAGACTCTAGAGAATGCTTTTAACTGCAAACAAATTAGTTATATGATACGCTCCTTGGGAGGAAATCAGAACAAACAAACAAAAACAGGTGCTTAACAAATGTAGAAAGTTTCCAGTAAATCCCTCACACAGTGAAACTAGCTAAAAAAGTATGCAGCAGACAATAAAAGTGCTACAAATAACTTCTAAAAATAAGCAAAAGACAGGATACTTAATGTTATATATCACAGATAAGGGTTTGCTCAGTGCACTCCCTCCGATTAGCTCAGTGTGAAATGGCAGAAATATTCACAAGTCAACTTCTTAAGTAATAGAAAGTTGAAACCTGAAACAACTTTAAAAAAGCTTGTAAGAACCAATAAGGTGATTAGTCCAAGTTGTAGTCCAGGTAACCATAATCAGCCAATGACCATAAACACTCAACTCTCACTGCAATGCAAGAATGGTTTTGGCTAAATTATGATGGCCTGGAAATTGTGTTCTGGCATGTAGCCTCTAAAAAAAAAAAAAAAAAAAAAAAATACGGGCCCAAAACAAAAGCCTGAATATGGAAAATGCTACAACTACCGACACTACCTAGGTAGAAAAAAAACTGCAGAAATCTGTATAACAGCAGAAAAGAAGCAGTTAACCTTTAAATGAAAGTTTTAAACAGATAAAAGAGCAATGAGACTCTAGAGAATGCTTTTAACTGAAAACAAATAAGTTAAAAGATACACTCATTGGCAGTAAATCAAAACAAATAAACCCAAACAGGTGCTTAACAAATGTAGAAAATTTCCAGTTAATACCTCCCACACAGTGAAACTAGCTAGGAAATTATGCAGCAGACAATAAAAGTGCTACAAATAACTCGTAAAAATAAACAAAAGACAGGATACTTAATGTTATATATCGCAGATCATAGTTTGCTCGGTGCACTTCCTCTGATTAGCTCAGTGTGAAATGGCAGAAATACTCACAAGTCAACTTCTTAAGTAATAGAAAGTTGAAACCTGAAACAACTTTAAAAAAGCCTGAAAGAACCAATGAGGTGTTTACTCCAAGCCGTTATCCAGGTAACCCCAATCAGCCAATGACCATAAACACTCCCTTCTCACTGAAATACAAGAATAGCTTTGGCTAAACTAAAATGGCCTGGAACATGTGCTCAGACACACAGCCTCAACAAACAAACAACTAAGCCCAAAATGCAAGCCTGAATATTGACAATGCTACAATTACCCACAATATTTAGGTAGATAAAAAAACTGTAAAATCTTTATCACAGTAGAAAAGCAGCAGTGAGCCTTTAAATGAAAGTTTTAAACAGATATAGAAGCAAGGAGACTCTAGATAATGCTTTTAACTGCAAAAAAATAAGTTATAAGATACACTCCTTGGCAGTAAATCAGAACAAATAAACCCAAACAGGTGTTTAACAAATTTAGAAAATTTCTAGTTAATACCTCACACACAGTGAAACTAGCTGGAATATTATGCAGCAGACAATAAAAGTGCTATAAATAACTCGTAAAAATAAGCAAAAAACAGGATACTTAATGTTATATATTGCAGATCTGGGTTTGCTCAGTGTCCTTCCTCAGATTAGCTCATTGTGAAATGGCAGAAACAATCACAAGTTAACTTTTTAAGTAACAGAAAGATGAAACCTGAAACAACTTTAAAAAAGCTCGAAAGAACCAATGAGGTGCTTACTCCAAGATATAGTCCAGGTAAGCCAAATCAGCCAATGACCATAAACACTCCCCTCTCACTGAAATGCAAGAATGGCTTTCGCTAAACTAAGATTGCCTGGAACATGTGCTCAAACACACAGCCTCTACAAACAAAAAGCTAACTAGGCCAAAAATGCAAGCCTGAATAAGGACAATGCTAAAACTACCCACACTACTTAGGTAGAAAAATAGTTCAGAAATGTTTGACATAGCAGAAAAGCAGCAGCAAGCCTTTAAATGAACGTTTTAAACAGATAATAGAGCAAGGAGATGCTAGAGATTGCTTTGAATTGCAAACAAATGAGTTTCATGATAATCCTTGGCAATAAATCAGAAGAAAGAAACCCAAACAGGTGTTTAACAAATGTCGCAAATTTCTAGTTAATACCTCACACACAGTGAAACTAGCTAGAAAAGTATGCAGCAGACAATAAAAGTGTTATAAATAACTTGTACAAATAAGCAAAAAACAGTATACTTAATGTTATATCACGCAGATCAGGGTTTGCTCAGAGCACTTCCACTGATTATCTCAGTGTGAAATGGCAGAAATACTCACAAGTTAACTTTTTAAGTAACAGAAAGGTGAACCTTCAACAACTTTAAAAAAGCTAAAAAGAACTAGTGAGGTGTTTACTCCAGGCCGTAGTCCAGGTAACCATAATCAGCCAATGATCATAAACACTCTAATCTCACAGAAATGCAAGAATGGCTTTGGCTAAAGTACAAGGGCCTGGAACATGTCCTCAGACAGACAGCCTCTACAAACAAACAACTAGTCCTAAAACACAAGCCTGAATATGGACAATGCTAGAACAACCCACACTTCATAGGTAGAAAAAAATTCAGAAATGTTAATCACAGCGGAAAAGCAACAGTGAGCTATTAAATGAAAGTTTAAATAAGAAATATTTATATCTAGAGATTGCTTTTAATTGCAAACAAACGAGTTATATGATACACTCCTTGGTAGGAAATCAGAACAAACAAACCCAAAAAGGTGCTTAACAGATGTAGACTATTTCCAGTTAATACCTCACACACAGTAAAGCTAGCTAGAAAAGTAAGCAACGGACAATAAAAGTGCTATAAATAACTAGTGCAAATAAACAAAAAACAGGATACTTAATGTTATATACTGCAGATCAGGGTTTGCTCAGTGCTCTTGCTCCTATTAGCTCAGTGTGAAATGGCAGAAACACTCAGAAGTTAACTTTTAAGTAACAGAAAGTTAAAATCTGAAAAAACTTTTAAAAAGCTCGAAAGAACCAATGAGGGGCTTACTGCAAGCTGTAGTCCAGGTAACCCCAATAAGTCAATGACCACAAATACTTCCCTGTAACTGAAAGGCAAAAATGGCATTGGCTAAGTTATGGTGCCCTGTAACTTGTGCTCAGACACATAGCCTCTACAAACAAACAACTATGCCCAAAACACAAGCCTGAATATGGACAATGTTACAACTGCCCACACTACTTAGGTAGAAAAAAACTGCAGAAATGTTTATTAAAGTAGAAAAGCAGCAGTGAGCCTTTAAATGACCATTTTAGACAGATAAATGAGAAAAGAGACTCTCGAGATTGCTTTGAATTGCAAACAAATGAGTTACATGATACACTCCTTGGCAAAAAATCAGGACAACCAAACCCAAGCAGGAGCTTAAAGAACGTAGAAAATTTCCAGTTAATTCCTCCCACACAGTGAAACTAGCTAGAGAAGTATGCAGCAGAGAAAAAAAGTGCTATAAATAACTCGTAAAAATAATCAACAAACAGGATACTTAATGATATAACGCAGATCAGATCAGTATTTGCTCAGTGCACTTCCTTCAATTAGCTCAATGTGAAATTGCAGAAATACTCACAAGTTAACTTCTTAAGTAACAGAAATTTGAAACCTGCAGAAACTTGAAAATAACTCAAAAGAACCAATGAGGTGCTTACTTCAAGCCATAGTCCAGGTATCCCCAATCAGTCAATAACCATAAACACTCCCATCTCACTGAAATGCAAGAATGGCTTTGGCTAAAATAAGATGTCCTGGAACATGTGCTCAGACACACAGCCTCTACAAATAAAGAACTAAGCCCATAATGCAAGCATTAATATGGACAATGCTACAACTACCCACACTACTTAGGAAGAAAAAAACTGCAGAAATGTTTATCACAGCAGAAAAGCAGCAGTGAGCCTTTAAATGAAAGTTTTAAACAGATAAGAGTGCAAGGAGACTCTAGAGAATGCTTTTAACTGCAAACAAATGAGTTATATGATACACTCCTTGGCATGAAATTAGAACAAACAAACCCAAACAGGTGCATAAAAAATGTAGAAAATTTCCAGTTAATACCTCACACACAGTGAAACTAGCTAAAAAATTATGCAGCAGACAATAAAAGTGCTATAAATAACTCATACATATAAGCAAAAAACAGGATACTTAATGTTATATATCGCAGATCAGGGTTTGCTCAGTGCACTTTCTCTGATTAGCTCAGTGTGAAATGGCAGAAACACTCGCAAGTTAACTTTTAGGTAACAGAAAGTTGAAACCTAAAACAACTTTAAAAAAGCTCAAAAGAACCAATGAGGTGCTTTCTTCGAGCCGTTGTCCAGGTAACCCAAATCATCCAATGACCATAAACTCTCACCTCTAATTGAAATACAAGAATGGCTTTGGCTAAAGTAAGATGGCCTAGAACATGTGCTCAGACACATAGCTTCTACAAACAAACAACTAGTCCCAAAACACAAGGCTGAATATGGACAATGCTACAACTACCCACATTTCATAGGTAGAAAAAACTTCACAAATGTTAATCACAGCGGAAAAGCTACAGTGAGCTATTAAATGAAAGTTTTAAAAAGAAACAGGAGCAAAGAGACTCCAGAGATTGATTTTAATTGAAAACAAATGAGTTGTATGATACACTCCTTGGCAGGAAATCAGAACAAACAAATCCAAACAGGTGCTTAAAAAAATGTAGAAAATTTATGATTAATACCTCACACACAATAAAACTAGCTGGAAAAGTTTGCAACAAACAATAAACGTGCTATAAATAACTAGTAAAAATAAGCAAAAACAGGATACTTAATATTATATATAGCAGATCAGGGTTTGCTCAGTGCTCTTGCTCCGATTAGCTCAGTGTGAAATGGCAGAACACTCGGAAGTTAACTTTTAAGTAACAGAAAGTTAAAACCTGAAACAACTTTAAAAAAGCTTGAAAGAACCAATGAGGTGCTTACTGCAAGCCATAGTCCAGGTAACCTCAATCAGTCAATGACCATAAACACTTCCTTCTCACTGAAAGGCAAGAATTGCATTGGCTAAATTATGGTGGCCTTAAACTTGTGCTCAGACACATAACCTCTACAAACAAACAACTAAGCCCAAAACACAAGCCTGAATATGGACAATGCTACAACTACCCACACTACTTAGGTAGAAAAAAACTGCAAAATGTTTATCACAGCATGAAAGCAGCTGTGATCCTTTAAATGAAAGTTTGAAACAGATAAAGAAGCAAGGAGACTCTAGAGAATGCTTTTAACTGAAAACAAATTAGTTATATGATACGCTCCTTGGGAGGAAATCAGAACAAACAAACCCAAACAGGTGCTTAACAAATATAGAAACTTTCCAGTTAATCCCTCACACGGTGAAACTAGCTAGAAAAGTATGCAGCAGACAATAAAAGTGCTACAAATAACTTGTAAAAATAAGCAAAAGACAGGATACTTAATGTTATATATTGCAGATCAGGGTTTGCTCAGTGCACTTCCTCCGATTAGCTCAGTGTGAAATGGCAGAAATACTCACAAGTCAACTTCTTAAGTAATAGAAAGTTGAAACCTGAAACAACTTTAAAAAAGCTTGTAAGAACCAATGAGGTGTTTACTCCAAGCTGTAGTCCAGGTAACCTTAATCAGCCAATGACCATAAACACTCAACTCTCACTGCAATGCAAGAATGGTTTTGGCTAAATTATGATGGCCTGGAAATTGTGTTCTGGCATGTAGCCTCTACAAATAAATAAATAAATAAATAAATAAAAAACAGGCCCAAAACAAAAGTCTGAATATGGAAAATGCTACAACTACCCACACTACCTAGGTAGAAAAAAAACTGCAGAAATTTGTATAACAGCAGAAAAGAAGCAGTTAACCTTTAAATGAAACTTTTAGACAGATAAAAGAGCAATGAGACTCTAGAGAATGCTTTTAACTGCAAACAAATAAGTTATAAGATACACTCTTTGGCAGTAAATCAGAACAAAAAACCCAAACAGGTGCTTATTAAATGCAGAAAATTTCCAGTTAATACCTCCCACACAGTGAAACTAGCTAGAGAAGTATGCAGGAGACAATAAAAGTGCTACAAATAACTTCTAAAAATAAGCAACAAACAAGATACTTAATGTTATATATCTCAGATCAGGATTTGCTCAGTGGACTTCATTCAATTAGCTCACTGTGAAATTGCAGTAATACTCACAAGTTAACTTCTTAAGTAACAGAAAGTTGAAACCTGCAGCAACTTTAAAAAAGCTTGAAAGAAACAATGAGGTGCTTACTTCATGCCACAGTCCAGGTAACCCCAGTCAGTTAATAACCATAAACACTCCCTTCTCATTGAAATGCAAGAATGGCTTTTGCTAAACTAAGATGACCTGGAACATGTGCTCAGACACACAGCCTCTACAAAAAAAAAAAAAAACAACTAGTCCAAAAACACAAGCCTGAAAATGCACAATGTTACAACTACCCACACTTCTTAGAGAGAAAAAAAACTGCAGAGATAGTTTGAGCAGCAGAAAAGCAGAAGTGAGCTTTGAAATTAAAGTTTTAAAAACATAAAGGAGCAAAGAGACTCTAGAGATTGTTTTTAATTGCAAACAAATGAGTTATATGATATACTCCTTGGCAGGAAATCAGAACAAACAAACCCAAACAGGTGCTTAACAAATGTAGACTATTTCCAGGTAATACCTCACACACAGTAAAACTAGCTAGAAAAGTAAGCAACAGACAATAAAAGTGTTAGAAATAACTTGTAAAAATAAGCAAAAAACAGGACACTTAATGTTATATATCGCAGATCAGGGTTTGCTCATTGCACTTCCTCCGATTAGCTCAGTGTGAAATGCAGAAATACAAGATAACTTCTTAAATAACAGAAAGTTGAAACCTGCAACAACTTTAAAATAGCTCAAAAGAACCAATGAGGTGCTTCCTCTGAGGCATTGTCCAGGTAACCCCAATCAGCTAATGACCATAAACACTCTCCTCTCACTGAAATACAAGAATGGCTTTGGCTAAATTAAGATGGCCTGGAACATGTGCTCAGACACACAGCCTCTGCAAACAAACAACTAAGCCCAAAATGCAAGCCTGAATATGGACAGTGCTACAACAATGCACACTAATTGGGTAGAAAAACACTGCAAAATGTTTATCGCTGCAAAAGAGCAGCAGTGAGCTTTTAAAGTTTTAAGAAGATAAAGTAGCAAGGAGACTCTATAGATTGCTTTTAATTGCAAACAAATGAGTTACAAGATACACTCTTTGGCAGGAAATCAGAACAAACAAACCCAATCAGCTGCTTAGCAAATGTAGAAAATTTCCAGTTAATTCCTCACACATAGCAAGACTAGCAAGAAAATTATGCAACAGACAATAAAAGTGTTATAAATAACTCATAAAAATAAGTAAAAAACAGGAAACTTAATTTTATATATCGCAAATCATGGTTTTCTCAGTGCCCTTTCTCCGATTAGCTCAGTGTGAAATGGTGGAAACACTCACAAGTTAACATTTAAGGAACAGAAAGTTGAAACCTGAAACAACTTTAAAAAAGCTCGAAAGAACTAATGAGGTGCTTACTCCAAGCCGTAGTCCAGGTAACCTTAATCAGCCAATGACCATAAACACTCCCCTCTCACTGAAATGCAAGAATGGCTTTGGCTAAAATAAGACAGTCTGGGACATGTGCTCAGACACACAGGCTCTACAAACAAACAACTAGTCCCAAAACACAAGCCTGAATATGGACAATGCTACAACTACCCACACTACTTAGGTAGAAAACAACTGCAGAAATGTTTTTCACAGCATTAAAGCAGCAGTGAGCTTTAAATGAAAGTTTTAAACAGATGAAGGAACAAGGACACTCTAGAGAATTCTTTTAACTGCAAACAAATAAGTTAAACGATACATTCCTCGGCAGAAAATCAGAACAAACAAACCAAAACAGCTGCTTAACGAATGTAGAAAATTCCTAGTTAATACCTCACACACAGTGAAACTTGCTAGAAAAGTATGCAGTATACAATAAAAGTGCTATAAATAACTTGTAAAAATAGAAAAAAAAACAGGATACTTAATGTTATATATTGCAGAACAGGGTTTGCTTAGTGCCCTTGCTCCGATTAGCTTAGAGTGAAATGGCAGAAACACTCACAAGTTAAGTTTTAAGTAACAGAAAGTTGAAAACTGAAATAACTTCAAAAAAGCTCGAAAGAACCAATGAGTTGCTTACTCCAAGCCGTTGTCCAGGTAATCCCAATCAGCCAATAACCATAAAGACTTCCCTCTCACTGAAATACATGAATGGCTTTGGCTAAACTAAGATGTCCTGGAACACGTGCTCAGACACAGAGCCTCTATAAACAAACAACTAAACCCAAAATGCAAGCCTGAATGTGGATAATGCTGCAACTACCCACAACACTTAAATAGAAAAAAAAATGTAACATGTTTATCACAACAGAAAAGCGGCAGTGAGCCTTTAAATTAATGTTTAAACAGATAAGGAAGCAGGGAGACTCTAGAGAATGCTTTTAACTGCATACAAATATGTTATATGATATACTCCTTGGGAGGAAATCAGAACAAATAAACCCAAACAGGTGTGTAAAAAATTTAGAAAATTTCCACTTAATACCTCACACACAGTGAATCTTGCTAGAAAAGTATGCAGTAGACAATAAAAGTGCTATAAATAACTTGTAAAAATAAGGAAAAAATAGGATACTTAATGTTATATGTTGCAGAACAGGGATTGCTCAGTGCCCTTGCTCCGATTAGCTCATTGTGAAATGGCAGAAACACTCAAAAGTGAACTCATTCCCTCCAGCACAACTCTTTTGAGTGTATACCTTTAACTCCTAGTGGGTGTGGCCTGAGCTTTTAAAAATTAAGTTATTACATTACAATTTTAACAAATACTAATTGACAAGAGGTCAAATATCAATACAATTCTGTTTGCCATCATGTATGCTTCAAAATAAAATATTTTGATACCTTGCATGTAGCATGGTTTTGGAATTATTAATGCAAGTATGAACAAGTAATATTTGACGGCTAGAGGAGCAGTAGGAGGTAACTGCATATGTACCTGGAGGCATCACTCGGATGTAATGAGTTAACTTTCAAGTAACAGAAAGTTGAAAACTAAAATAACTTTAAAAAAGGTCAAAAGAACCAATGAGGTGCTTACTCCAAGCCATTGTCCAGGTAACCCCAACCAGCCAATGAGCATAAACACTCCCCTCTCACCAAAATACAAGAATGGCTTTGGCTAAACTAAGATGGCCTGGAACATGTGCTCAGACACATAGACTCTACAAACAAACAACTAAGCCCAAAACGCAAGCCTGAATATTGACAATGCTATAACTACCCATAATACGTAGGTATAAAAAAACTGCAGAAATGTTTATCACAGTAGAAAAGCAGCAGTGAGATTTTAAATGGACATTTTAAACAGATGGAGGAACAATGAGACTCTTGAGAATTGTTTTAACTGCAAACAAATAAGTTATATGACACACCTCCTTGGCAGGAAATCAGAACAAAGAAACCCTTAACAGGTGCTTAACAAATATAAAACAATTCCAATTAATGCCTCACACACAGTGAAACTAGCTAGAAAAGTATGCAGCAGACAATACATGTGCTAAAAATAACTCCATAAAATAAGGAAAGAAAAGGATGCATAATGTTATATATCGCAGATCAGGGTTTGCTCAGTGCCCTTGCTCTGATTAGCTCAGTGTGAAATGGCAGAAACACTCACAAGTTAACTTTTTAAGTAACAGAAAGTTGAAACCTTCAACAACTTTAAAAAAGCTCAAAAGAGCCAATGAAGTGTTTATTCCAAGCTGTAGTCCAGCTAACCCTAATCAGCCAATGACCATAAACACTCCAATCTCACAAAATGCAAGAATGGCTTTGGCTAAAGTAAGATCGCCTGGAACATGTCCTCAGACACATAGCCTTTACAAACAAACAACTAGACCCAAAATGCAAGCCTGAATAAGGACAATGCTACAACTACCCACACTACTTAGGTAGAAAAAACTGCAGAAATGTTTATCACAGCAGAAAAGCAGCAGTGAGCCTTTAAATGTAAGTTTTAAACAGATAAAAGTGCAAGGAGACTCCAAAGAATGCTTTTAACTGCAAACAAATGAGTTATATGATACACCCTTGGCAGGAAAACAGAACAAACAAACCCAAACAGGTGCAGAAAAAAATGTAGAACATTTCCAGTTAATACCTCACACACAGTGAAACTAGCTTGAAAAGTATGCAGCAGACAATAAAAGTGCTATAAATAACTCGTAAAAATAAGCAAAAAAAAGGATACTTAATGTTACATATCACAAATCAGGATTTGCTCAGTACACTTTCTCCAATTAGCTCAGTGTGAAATGGCAGAAACACTCACAAGTTAACTTTTAAGTAACAGAAAGTTGAAACCTGAAACAACTTTAAAAAAGCTCGAAAGAACAATGAGGTACTTACTCCAAGCCATTGTCCAGGAGACCCCAATCAGCCAATCACCATAAACTTTCACCTCTAACTGAAATACAAGAATGGCTTTGGCTAAACTAAGATGGCCTGGAACATGTGCTCAGACATGCAGTCTCTACAAACAAACAACTAAATCCAAAATACAAGCCTGAATATGGACAATGCTACAACTACCCACACTACTTAGGTAGAAAAAAACTGCAAAATGTTTATCACAGCATGAAAACAGCTGTGAGCCTTTAAATGAAATTTTGAAACAGATAAAGAAGCAAGGAGACTCTAAAGAATGCTTTTAACTGCAAACAAATAAGTTATATGATACACTCCTTGGGAGGAAATCAGAACAAACAAACCCAAACAGGTGCTTAACAAATGTAGAAACTTTCCAGTTAATCCATCACACAGTGAAACTAGCTAGAAAAGTATGCAGCAGACAATAAAAGTGCTACAAATAACTTGTAAAAATAAGCAAAAGACAGGATAATTAATGTTATATATTGAAGATCAGGGTTTGCTCAGTGCACTTCCTCCGATTAGCTCAGTGTGAAATGGCAGAAACACTCACAAGTTAACTTTTAAGTAACAGAAAGTTGAAACCTGAAACAACATTAAAAAAGCTCGAAAGAACAATGAGGTGCTTACTCCAAGCCATTGTCCAGGTAACCCCAATCAGCCAATCACCATAAACTTTTACCTCTAACTGAAATACAAGAATGGCTTTGGCTAAACAAAGATGGCCTGGAACATGTGCTCAGACACACAGCCTCTACAAACAAACAACTAAGCCCAAAATGCAAGCCTGAATATGGACAATGCTACAACTACCCACACTGCTTAGGTAGAAAAAAACTGCAAAATGTTTATCACAGCATGAAAACAGCCGTGAGCCTTTAAATGAAAGTTTGAAACAGATAAATAAGCAAGGAGACTCTAAAGAATGCTTTTAACTGCAAACAAATAAGTTATATGATACACTCCTTGGGAGGAAATCAGAACAAACAAACCCAAACAGGTGCTTAACAAATGTAGAAACTTTCCAGTTAATCCCTCACACAGTGAAACTAGCTAGAAAAGTATGCAGCAGACAATAAAAGTGCTACAAATAACTTGTAAAAATAAGCAAAAGACAGGATAATTAATGTTATATATCGAAGATCAGGGTTTGCTCAGTGCACTTCCTCCGATTAGCTCAGTGTGAAATAGTAGAAATACTCACAAGTTCACTTCTTAAGTAATAGAAAGTTGAAACCTGAAACAACTTTAAAAAAGCTCGAAAGAACCAATGAGGTTTTTACTCCAAGCCGTAGTCCACGTAACCTTAATCAGCCAATGACCATAAACACTCCCATCTCACTGCAATGTAAGATGGCCTGGAACATGTGCTCAGACACATAGACTCTACAAACAAATAACTAAGCCCAAAACACAAGCCTGAATATGGACAATGCTACAACTACCCACACTACTTAGGTAGAAAAAAACTGCAAAATGTTTATCACAGTAGAAAAGCAGCAGGGAGCCTTTAAATGAAATTTTGAAACAGATAAAGAAGCAAGGAGACTCTAGAGAATGCTTTTAACTGCAAACAAATAAGTTATATGATACAGTCCTTGGCAGGAAATCAGAAGAAACAAACCCAAACAGATGCTTAACAAATGTAGAAAATTTACAGTTAATACCTCACACACAGTGAAGCTAGCTAGAAAAGTATGCAGCAGACAATAAAAACGCTATAAATAACTCGTAAAAATAAGCAAGAAGCAGGATACTTAATGTTATACATCACAGATCAGGGTTTGCTCAGTGCCCATGCTCCGATTAGCTCATTGTGAAATGGCAGAAATACTCACAAGTTAACTTTTTAAGTAACAGAAAGTTGAAACCTTCAACAACTTTAGAAAAGCTCAAAAGAACCAATGAGGTGTTTACTCCAAGCTGTTATCCAGGTAACCCTAATCAGCCAATCACCATAAACACTCCAATCTCACAAAATGCAAGAATGGCTTTGGCTAAACTAACATGGCCTGAAACATGTCCTCAGACAAACAGCCTTTACAAACAAATAACTAGGCCCAAAACGCATGCCTGAATATGGACAATGCTACAACAACCCACACTACTTAGAAAAAAAAAACTGCAGAAATGTTTATCACAGCAGAAAAGCAGCATTGAGCTTTTAAATGTAAGTTTTAAACAGATAAAAGTGCAAGGATACTCTAAAGAATGCTTTTAACTGCAAACAAATTAGTTACATGATACATGCCTTGGCAGGAAATCAGAACAAACAAACCCAAACAGGTGCATAAAAAATGTAGAACATTTCCAGTTAACACCTCACACACAGTGAAACTAGCTAGAAAAGTATGCAGCAGACAATAAAAGTGCTATAAATAACTCGTAAAAATAAGCAAAAAACAGGATACTTAATGTTATATATCACAGATCGGGGTTTGTTCAGTGCACTTTCTCCGATTAGCTCAGTGTGAAATGTCAGAAACAGTTGCAAGTTAACTTTTAAGTAACAGAAAGTTGAAACCTGAAACAACTTTAAAAAAGCTCAAAAGAACCAATGAGGTGCTTTCTCTTAGCCATTGTCCAGGTAACCCCAATCAGCCAATGACCATAAACTCTCACCTCTAACTGAAATACAAGAATGGCTTTGGCTAAACTAAGATGGCCTGGAACATGTGCTCAGACACACAGCCTCTACAAACAAACAACTAAGCCCAAAATTCAAGCCTGAATATGGAAAATGCTACAACTACCCGCACTACTTAGGTAGAAAAAAACTGCAAAGTGTTTATCACAGCAGGAAAGCAGCTGTGAGCCTTTAAATGAAAGTTTGAAACAGATAAAGAAGCAAAGAGACTCTAGAGAATGCTTTTAACTGCAAACAAATAAGTTATATGATACAGTCCTTGGGAGGAAATCAGAACAAACAAACCCAAACAGGTGCTTAACAAATGTAGACACTTTCCAGTTAATCCCTCACACAATTAAACTAGTTAGAAAAGTATGCAGCAGACAATAAAATTGCTACAAATAACTCATAAAAATAAGCACAAGACAGGATACTGAATGTTATATATCGCAGATCAGGGTTTGCTCAGTGCACTTCCTCCAATTAGCTCAGTGTAAAATGGCAGAAATACTCACAAGTTAACTTCTTAAGTAATAGAAAGCTGAAACCTGAAACAACTTTAAAAAAGCTATAAAGAACCAATGAGGTGTTTATTCCAAGCCGTAGTCCAGGTAACCTTAATCAGTCAATGACCATAAACACTCCCCTCTCACTGAAATACAAGAATGGTTTTGGCTAAAATATGATGGCCTACAAATTGTGCCCAGACATGCAGCCTCTACAAACAAAGAAATAGGCACAAAACAAAAGCCTGAATATGGACAATGCTACAACTACCCACACTACCTAGGTAGAAAAAAAATATCAGAAATCTGTATAACAGCAGAAAAGCAGCAGTGAGCCTTTAAATGGAAGTTTTAAACAGATAAAAGAGCAAGGAGACTCTAGAGAATGCTTTTATCTTCAAACAAATTAGTTATATTATACACTCCTTGACAGGGAATCAGAAAAAAACAAACCCAAACAGGTGCTTAACAAATGTAGAAAATTTACAGTTAATACCTCACACACAGTGAAACTAGCTTGAAAAATATGCAGCAGAATATAATAGTGCTATAAATAACTCGTAAAAATAAGCAACAAACAGGATACTTAATGTTATATATCACAGATAGGATTTGGTCAGTGCACTTCCTTCAATTAGCTCACTGTGAAATCGCAGTAATACTCACAAGTTGACTTAACTAACAGAAAGTTGAAACCTGCAACAATTTTATAATAGCTCGAAAGAAACAATCAGTGCTTACTTCAAGCCGTTGTCCAGAACCCCAATCAGTCAATGACCATAAAATCTCTCCTCTCACTGAAATACAAGAATGGCATTGGCTAAAATAAGATGGTCTGGAAAATGTGCTCAGACACACAGCCGCTACAAAAAAACAACTAATCCCAAAACACAAGCCTGAAAATAAACAATGCTAAAACTACCCACACTTCTTAGGTAGAAAAAAACTGCAGAAATGGTTATCGCAGCAGAAAAGGAGAAGTGATCTTTGAAATGAAAGTTTTACAAAGATAAAGGAACAAGGAGACTCTAGAGATTGCTTTTAATTGCAAATAAATGAGGTATATGATACACTCCTTGGCAGGAAATCAGAGCAAACAAACCCAAACAGGTGCTTAACAAATGTAGAATATTTCCAATTAATACCTCACACACAGTATGGTTTCATGCCAGGAAAGTGCACTGCAGATGCAATGTTTGCTCTGAGAACATTGATGGAGAAGTACAGAGAAGGTCAGAAAGAGATGATTGTGTCTTTGTGGATTTAGAGAAGGCATATGACAAGGTGCCTAGAGATAAGTTGTGGTACTGTATGAGGAAGTCGGTAGTGTCAGAGAAGTATGTAAGAGGTGTACAGGATATGTACGAGGGTAGTGTGACAGTGGTGAGGTCTGCAGTGGGAGTGATGGATGCATTTAAGGTGGAGGTGGGATTACATCAAGGATCAGCTCTGAGCCCTTTGTTATTTGCAATGGTGATGGACAGGTTGACAGATGAGATCAGACAGGAGTCCCCATGGACTATGATGTTTTCAGATGACATTGTGATCTGTAGTCAGAGTAGTGAACAGGTGGAGGAGACCCTGGAGAGGTGTAGATATGCTCTAGAGAGAAGAGGAATGAAGGTCAGCAGGACTAAGACAGAATATATGTGTGTGAATGAGAGGGAGGATAGAGGAATGGTGAGGATGCAGAGAGTAGAGGTGGTGAAGGTGGATGAGTTTAAGTACTTGGGATCAACAGTTCAGAGTAATGGTGAGTGTGGAAGAGAGGTGAAGAAGAGATTATAGGCAGGATGGAGTGGGTGGAGAAGAGTGTCAGGAGTGATTTGTGACAAACGAGTACCAGTAAGAGTGAAAGGGAAGGTCTACAAAAGGGTAGTGAGACCAGCTATGTTATATGGGTTGGAGACAGTGGCACTGACAAAAAGGCAGGAGTCAGAGCTTGATGTGGCATAGTTGAAGATGTTAAGATTTGCACTGGGTGTGAGGAGGATGGACAGGATTAGGAATAAGTATATTAGAGGGTCAGCCCAGGTTGGAAGGTTTGGAGACAAAGCCAGAGAAGCAAAATTACATTGGTTTAGACATGTGCTAAGGAGGGATGCAGAGTATATTGGGAAAAAGATGCTAAGGATGAAACTGCTAGGTAACAGGAAAAGATGGAGGCCTAAGATAAGGTTTATGGATGTAGTGTGAGAGGACATGCAGGTGGTTGGTGAGAAAGAGCAAGATGCAGAGGATAGGAAGAAATGGAAACATTTGATCTGCTGTGATGACCCCAAATGGGAGTAGCCAAAAGAAGAAGAAGAAGACACAGTAAAACTAGCTAGAAAAGTAAGCAACAGACAATAAAAGTGTTATAAATAACTCGTAAAAATAAGCAAAAAAACAGGATGCTTAATTTTATATATCGCAGATCAGGGTTTGCTCAGTGTCCTTTCTCCGATTAGCTCAGTGTGAAATGGTAAAAACACGCACAAGTTATCTTTTAAGTAACAGAAAGTTAAAACCTGAAACAACTTTAAAAAAGCTCAAAAGAACAAATGAGGGGCTTACTCCAAGCCGTAGTCCAGGTAACCCCAATCAGTCAATGCCATAAACACTCCTCTCTCACTGAAATGCAAGAATGACTTTGGCTAAAATAAGACTGTCTGGAACATGTGCTCAGACACACAGCCTCTACAAACAAACAACTAGTCCCAAAACACAAGCCTGATTATGGACAATGTTACAACTATCCACACTACTTAGGTCGAAAACAACTGCAGAAATGTTTATCACAGCAGAAAAGCAGCAGTGAGCCTTTAAATTAAAGTTTTAAACAAATAAAGGAACAAGGAGACTCTAGAGAATTGTTTTAACTGCAAACAAATAGGATCCGCCACATAACACAAGCACTCAGGTCACTCCAAAGCAAATACAAATATGACTCTGTCATTGTACATGCTGGCGTGAATGACCTGAGACGTACCTCCCTCGACTACATGAAAAGAGACATAGAGGAGTTCTCTGATCATGTAGCCCAGGCCGGTATGACCCTGATCTTGAGCAGCATCTTACCCTCACCTAGAATGATGCCACAGTATAAAGACAAAATGACCGATTGTAACAAATGGCTAAAATTTTGGTGTCATTCAAAGGGGATCCAGTGTCTGTCAGCCTGGGATGACATGCTTGACAAGCCACGTTGATTCGCTAGGGACAACTTGCACCTGTCACCCCTGGGCTTTCGGATATTGGCAAAGGCTCTTGCCACCCCCATAGTGCCTTTTTTAGGCAAGGCTCAAAAGTCAAACCCACCTCCATAGACAGCACAAGGAACAAGAAACTAAGGGTAATGCTGCTAAACGCCAGAAGTCTTAACCTCAAGATGCATGCACTCGAAGCTCTCCTCAGTATGGAGAACATCAATATCTGTGCAGTGACAGAAACCTGGTTCAAGGCTCCAGAGAGCACCCCATGCTTTTCGGCCCCAAAACCCGGACTGAACCACAAAAGGAGGGGGAGTTTCCATATTTATCAAGGATATCCATACCTCCAGGTTAGTGGCAGTGCACGAAGTATCGGAGACCATCCATGTGCAACTGACAGTGGGCAAGACTGCTTTTCAGTTTATAGCATCCTACAGACCACCCTCTCAAAGTCAGGAATCCCACTTGGCTTTCCTGAAAACATTGGAGAACACTAAGATCTCTCTGAACACCATTATATTGGGCGACTTCAACTACCCAAACATAGACTGGGAGCATTACTCAAGCCCCAGCACCTTAGCCCAAAGGTTCCTGGAATTTATAAACTCAAATGCTATGGAACAACTAGTCACCACTCCCACAAGAGGGGAAAACATACTAGACCTGATCATTACCAACATGGGGACTCTATGCTCCATACCAGAAATATATCTCTCATTGGTAAGATCAGACCATAAATTAATTTCACTGGATATCCACATCCCGACCTCACCCCCAGCCCAGAAAGCCACAGTGAAAAACTTATCAAAAGCGAACTTCACACTTCTCAAAACTGAAGTGAAATCCTTCAAGGCCCCAGGGCCAGTGGAAACTACGGCCCAAACTGCTGAATCCTATATAAACGCATTCTACGGACATCTCCAGGAATGCATGGATCATGCTATCCCAAACAAAATCAAGACCCAGTCATCCAAAGGCAGGCATCTAGTCTGGTGGACCCCAGCCATAAATAAACTGTACAACAGAAGGAGGAAGCTACTACATGATAGAGCAAAATCCCTAAAAGGGAAGGCATCTCTGATCAGTACTAGCAAAAAATTATTATCCCTCATAAAATCCTCCAAGGCCAGCTTCGAGAGAAAAATTGCACAGGACACTTAAGACAATCATAAGGCTTTTTTCAGTTATGTTAGGAACCTGGGATGCAACTCCCAGACTTGTTCTGAGTTGATTCTAAATGACAAAAAATACACTCAACCCACAGACATCGCCAATATCCTGGCAGACAGGTTCAGTGCAAACTTCTCCACCTCCTTCCCCCCAAAAGAGCAAGTATCTATCCCGGCAGAGTGCAGCCTCCCAAACATCTCTAATGCTCAGGTGAAGGCCGCCCTCTCCAAAGCAAAAAACACTGCTTCCATGGGACCAGATGGCGTCCCGGGTTGCGTCCTACATGAACTCCAAGAAGAACTAATCCCTCAAGTAAAACTGCTGTACAATCTCAGCCTCACTACAGGATATGTGCCCAAAGAATGGCGTACAGCAACAGTGGTCCCACTCCACAAAGGTGGCACCTCTGCAGACCCTGGAAACTATCGCCCCATAAGCCTGACTAGCCTAGTATGCAAGGCTATGGAGAGGATCATCATGGAACTCATAAACAAAGACATTGGGGACCTAGAGACACTAGATCCTACCCAACCTGGCTTCGTCAAGGGCAGATCCTGCCTTTTGAACCTGGTCGACTTCTTCGAAACAGTCACCAAGGCCATAGATGAAGGGAAGGTAGTCCACACAGCCTATCTGGACCTCGCTAAGGCATTTGACACAATACCCCTCTCGGGCATCATAGATAAGCTATCCAGCCTAAATATAAACCCCTATGTCACAAGATGGGTCGCAAACTGGCTCAAAGACAGAACCCACAGAGTCAGAGTTGCTGGAGCCATGTCAGACTCGAAACCGATCACAAGTGGCGTCTCACAAGGTTCTGTCCTGGGACCTCTCTTGTTCGGTATTTACTTTTCTGAGGTACAGGCCAACGTGGGAGGACTATGGATCACCAAGTTCGCAGATGACTGCAAACTGGGCGCCATAATCGACTCTCCAGCTGACACAAACATCCTTCAAAAAGGTCTCGCAGAGATGGATAACTGGTGCCAGAGCCATGGTCTAAAGCTAAATGCCAAAAAGTGTATAGTCATACCCTTTGGCAAAAACAGTGTGCCCACAAATTACCATATAGCTGGTAACCCATTAAGTACAGAGAAAGTAATTAGGGATCTGGGGACCCAAGTTGATAGCAATCTCTCCTTTGACAACCACATTGCCAAAGTGGTTAGAAAGACCTTCTACATAGCCCACCTCATCATGAAAGGATTCACATCTAGATCAAAAGAGGTAATCGTGCCCCTTTATTCATCCCTCATCAGGCCCATCATAGAATACAATGCCTCCTTTGGGATGTACCTTACCCGACACCTGCAGCAATTAGAAAGACCCCAAAAGTACCTCACCAGGAGGATCAAGGGACTCAAACAGATGCCGTATGCTGCTCGGTTAAAAAAACTCCAGCTCTACTCAGTTGCATACCGCCTACTTCAAGGCGATCTATGCCTGACATATAAAGCTATGTCCAACCCAGAATTAATGGACATGCTCCACCTCAGTAAATCTAAATCCCTTAGAGCCACGCACTCGAGGGACTTGAACCTCAGCACAGAAATAAATAGAATATGCTGGAGGGACAGATTCATAATCCAGAGGCTCCCTTTGCTCTGGAATAGAATTCCAATTCATGTTAGGCAGAGCACCTCACTGACTCTCTTCAAGAAAAATCTTGATGAGTGGATGGGGGATCGTAGGTTTGTCCAGGGGATTACTTCCATGTCTCTATTAGACAGAGGCACAGTAAACTAAACTTTAAAAAGGGCACAGTATACTCAAATCAAGGGGTGGCGTAAGCCAAACACAATCGGGCTAGGCTTATAAATGCCCCAGGGCAGATAGCCTAGTATGAACCTATGAACCTATGAACCTATATGACACACCCCTTGGCAGGAAATCAGAGCAAACAAACCCAAACAGGTGCTTAACAAATATAGAACATTTCCAATTAATACCTCACAGACAGTGAAACTAGCTAGAAAAATATGCAGCAGACAATACATTTGCTATAAATAACTCCATAAAATAAGGAAAGAACAGGATACATAATGTTATATATCGCAAATCAGGGTTTGCTCGGTGCAAACTAGCACACAACGTAGACAGAAAAAAAGTGCAGAAATGTTTGGCATAGCAGAAAAGCAGCAGTGAGCCTTTAAATAATGTTTTAAACAGATAAAGGAGCAAGGACACTCTAGAGATTGCTTTGAATTGCAAACAAATGAGTTACATGATACACTCCTTGGCAAGAAATCAGAACAAAGAAACTCAAACAGGTGCTTAACAAATGTAGCAAATTTCCAATTAATACCTCATACACACAGTGAAACTAGCTAGTAAAGTATGCAGCAGACAATACAAGTGTTAAAAATAACTCATTAAAATAAGCAAAAATCAGGAAACTTAATGTTATATATCGCAGATCAGGGTTTTCTCAGAGGACTTCCTCTGATTAGCTCAATATGAAATGGAAAAAATACCCACAAGTTAACTTTTTAAGTAACAGAAAGTTGAAACATTCAACAACTTAAAAAAAGCTCAAAGAAAACAATTAGGTGTTTACTCCAAGCCGTAGTCCAGGTAACCTTAATCAGCCAATGACCATAAACACTCCAATCTCACTGAAATGCAAGAATGGCTTTGGCTAAACTAAGATGGCCTGGAACTTGTGCTCAGACACACAGCCTCTACAAACAAACAACTAGGCCCAAAACGCAAGCCTGAATATGAACAATGCTATAACTACCCACACTACTTAGATAGAAAATAAAACTGCAGAAATGTTTATCACAGCAGAAAAGCAGCAGTGAGCCTTTAAATGAAAGTTTGAAAAAGATAAACAAGCAAGGAGGCTCTAGAGAATACTTTTAACTGCAAACAAATAAGTTATATGATACACTCCTTGGGAGGAAATCAGAGCAAACAAACCCAAACAGGTGCTAAACAAATGTAGAACATTTCCAGTTAATCCCTCTCACAGTGAAACTAGCTAGAAGAGTATGTAGCAGACAATAAAATTGCTAGAAATAACTCGTAAAAATAAGCAAAAAACAGGATACTTAATGTTATATATCACAGATCAGGGTTTCCTCAGTGCACTTCCTCTGATTAGCTCAATGTGAAATAGCAGAAACACTCGCAAGTTACCTTCTTAAGTAACAGAAAGTTGAAACCTGAAACAACATTAAAAAAGCTCAAAAAACAAAACAAAACAATGAAGAGCTTACTCCAAGCCGTAGTCCAGGTAACCCCAATCAGCCAATGACCATAAACACTACCCTCTTACTGAAAGTCAAGAATGGCTTTGGATAAACTAAAATGGAATGGAACATGTGGTCAGACACACAGCCTCAACAAACAAACAACTAGGCCCGAAAGGCAAGCCTGAATATGGACAATGCTACAACTACCCACCCTACCTAGGTAGAAAAAAACTGCAGAAATGTTTATCACAGCAGAAACACAGCAGTGAGCCTTTAAATGAAAGTTTCGAACAGGTAAATGAGAAAGGAGACTCTAGAGGATGCTTTTAACTACAAACAAATAAGTTATTATGACACACCCCTTGGCATGAAATCAGAACAAAGAAACCCAAACAGGTGCTAAACAAATGTAGAAATTTTCCAGTTAATACCTCACACACTGGGAAACTAGCTAGAAAAGTATGCAGCAGACAATAAAAGTGCTATACATAACTCGTAAAAATAAGCTAAAAACAGGATACTTAATGTTATATATTGCAGATCAGGGTTTGCTCAGTGCCCTTCTTCCAATTAGCTCAGTGTGAAATGGCAGAAACACTCACAAGTTAACTTCTTATGTAACAGAAAGTTGAAACCTGAAACAACTTTAACAATTCTTTAAAGAACCAGTGAGGTGCTTACTCCAAGCCGTAGTCCAGGTAACCATAATCAGCCAATGACCATAAACACTCCCCTTTCACTGAAATGCAAGAATGGCTTTGGCTAAACTAAGATGGCCTGGAAAATGTGCACAAACAAACAGCCTCTTCAAACAAACAACTAGGCTCAAAACGCAAGCCTGAATATGGACAATGCTAGAACTACCCTCACTACTTAGGTAGAAAAAACAGCAGAAATGTTTATCACAGCAGAAAAGCAGAAATGAGCTTTTAAATGAAAGTTTTTAACAGGCAATGGAACAAGGAGATACAAGAGAATGCTTTTAACTACAAACAAATAAGTTATATGACACACTCCTTGGCAGGAAATCAGAACAAAGAAACCCAAACAGGTGCTTAAACAATGTAGAAACGTTCCAGTTAATACCTCACACACAGTGAAACTAGCTAGAAAAGTATGCAGCAGACAAAGTGCTATAAATAATTGGAAAAAAAGCAAAAACAGGATACTTAATGTTATATATCACAGATCAGGGTTTGCTCAGTGCCCTTCCTCCAATTAGCTCAGTTTTAAATGACAGAAACACTCACAAGTTAACTACTTAAGTAATAGAAAGTTGAAACCTGAATCAACTTTAAAAAAGCTCAAAAGAACCAGTGAGGTGCTTACTCCAAGCTTTATGCCAGGTAACCCCAATCAGCCAATGACCATAAACACTCCCCTCTCACTGAAATTCAGGATTGGCTTTGACTAAACTATGATGGCCTGGAACATGTGCTCATACATGCAGCCTCTACAAACAAACAACTAGGCCCAAAAAGAAAACAGTTGCAAATGTGTGGATTCACAACTAATTTGGATTATCTGAAGGCTGATTTTCAAAACAAATCTGACCTCCAGATGTTACATTTGGCCTTTTTTATCACTTCTCAAGTAGTCACTGATAAAGCTGAGTGTGGCAACACTGAAGTAGAGCTAAGATTCAGGTAATGTATGATAGAAGTTTGTACTTATATCAAAATAAAAAGTTTTTCCTCAGCTTGCAAGGTTTACAACACTTTTTTCTATTTTCTACTTTTCATCCATGAAATGTATCATCTGCTCTTGTGTGGTTGGTCTGAAGGTTGATGGGTCCCAAATTAGGTAAGTGCTTTTAGGTAAGTGTTTCAAACCCTCAAGCATATTATACGCTTCATTCCACAAATCCATTTTATGAATATAGCTATCTTTTATTATCATGTCTCACTGTCTCGACATTTTAAGTTTATCCTAAGCCATACATTGGCCATGGCCATTCTTGAACTCTGCTCATGCACTTTCCATTCCTGCTTATTTTCACAACACAATGAGCAAAATGTTGACCTTTGCACTGCAGACAGTGATTGCTTTATAAAATTCATTTGGTCCATTACCTTAGTTATCTTATTTTCTTACTCTGCATTAGAAGATAGCAATCTCTAATTGCTTTTTTGTTAAGATGAAAACTCACATTTTAGTTACTCTCTTCCTATGTTCACTCCCTTTTGATCTTTTTCTCTTCCCTCATCTGTATGTGATTAATCTTTTTCTCTTCCCTCATGTGTGTCTGATTTCCATGCTGTAAATAACAGCAGCTGTGCTTCTTTTCTACTTTCATTTACTCTGTTCTCATTTCAAACAAATTTCCATAAATCCATTCACAGTCTCCTTTGCCTTCAATTGCTTCACCTTTTTCTCTTCTATTTTCTTCTAACATCTCAGCACTAATTGCTTCACTATTATACATCCGACTTTGACAACAATTATTTTCTAAAATCCATCATCTAAGAGCTATTATATTCTGTTCTTTTTTTAATCCAGGTCTTGGTTTCTCTAAACCATATTATCCTGCCTTGGTCTATATGGTATATGGAGGCTCATTAAATTTCATACATGCACTTCTTGTATTTCTTACTAATGCACTCAATTCATTTGGTCATGGCTTTGCTTTTGTACTTTTTACTGTCGTTCCATGCCATCCTTTTCAACCTTATTCCTCCTCCTCTTTCTAATTCTTCATGTTGAGTTTATTGATTGGTTTGTCCTTTTCTACTTCATTTTAAATGTAGCACTGTTCTTTTGTGAATATATGCCTTCTTTTAGAATCACTGTTCTTTCTGGTCTGAGTTGCAGGATATTCCAGTAATCAATTGAAAGGTCAGGACCCACATCAATCAGTCCTGAAATGTAGAGTCTGAATGGCAGTAAAAACAGTTATATATATATATATATATATATATATATATATATATATATATATATATATATATATAAAGTTTGAGATGCTATATATTGGAATATTCCCTTTTCCTGGAGGTATGGGGATCTTTGTGTTGATATATATAAGTTCAGCATTGCATATACGTTTAAAGGAGAAGAACAAAGTTCAATATAAACTCTTCTCCTGCATTTTTAGTCCTTTTTATACAGTGTGTTGACATTCAGCATTGAGTGCTGACATTTCAGTCAGGAGTCTGATATTCTTCCAAGAAAGACCCTCAATTTTTCATGTAATCCCCATTACAAAAATATATTATAATCTCACCTTTCTTTCCACTCCTTTAGCCAAAAATTGAATGGTACTACTTTTTTACTTTCCTTGGAGGTTTCAAGTACTGCTAACACTTCTAATAAGGTTACAGTTGTTCTCACCTCTTTATCATTAGCATTTGATCTCTCAGATCCAGCTAGAAACTTCATCTGTGATCCATTTTGCTAAATGATAAATATCTACAGATAGAACAAAATAGGACGTGTTTTTGTGACAGTGTTATCTCTATCTTGAGTCTTTATCAACCAAAGTATTGTCCATAAATATAATATGTTGATATTTTCCTTCAATAATTAAGTTCTTCACAATCAGTACCACTGATGACCTCTCGTCTCCTGTTCTGCCTCTCTTCTATCTTCTATAGTCCCTTTGATAGCTCTATTTTCTCCATTATGCTAAGCTGTCACTTCATGACTCTCCTCATTCTTCTTTTTTCCCTCTTTCTGTAATAACCTCACCCCATCTTCCTTTTTTGCCATTATTTGCTTCATTCTCATGCCTTATGTCAACATTTCCAATGTAGTAACCGGCAGCTTACCTCTCGTAACTATTCTTGCTTTCTCATCCTGTCCAATCTCTTTCTCATTCCATCTCATCCCATTCATTCCTATCTGACCAATTCTTCCCCTGACTGGATGCGTTTCTAGGCTGTGAACAACAGCAGTACTTCTTTTCTACTTTCACTCTCTCTTCTGACCTCTAACAAATTATTATGTGAAATTCATAATCCCTTCTCTTTCTTGTTTGAATCTACTTTTCCTTTTCTCTTCCATCTTCCATTCAAAACCTTTGCTCAAGTCGTCCCATCTCTTTTGACTGCCTCTTTCACTCAGACATGTTCCCTTTGTCTCATGTCACTACTTCAGTTTCCTTAGCCCAAATTGTTTTTCCCTTTCCTGTATCCTGTATTCCATACCAGGTGGCTATGTAGAGCGTCATATTTTCTTTAACTTTCTAAAACAATTACAGTTTCTGATATCACTAATAACTCTCTTCATTCTTTCAGAAATGGCATTTTATTAGACATAACAACTGATGGAGCTTTTCATTACTTGTGTCATTCTTTCTGGAATGATCCTTCCAATGCATCTCAGATTTCTTCATAACACCCGGTGATAATTTTGTTGTATAGTGACATACTTCATGTTGTAGGGATTTCCTGTAACTTTCCTAGCTTGACTGAATGTTGCTATCCTCTCCTCTCCGTCAGTAAAAGCAACAGAATGTACAGCAGTACTTAAAGCCATTCCTACAATTAATAATATGTCAAATGCCCATGCATTTCCTTCATTCCAGATAGTTATTATTGGCATTTGTTTACCAGTTTAGTCTGAACAAACCTTAAAGACACTTTTTCAGTGGAATCTGGGATTAAAAGCTCCAGAACAAAAATGCAGTTTACAATTAATGATCATACTTGTTGGGAGTTATAAAATCAATAGAGAGCCACACAAAAATAACAATACAAAGAATAAAAGAAAGAAAGGAGCATTATACAATTTTATTTTAGAACAACAATGCAATATGATGCAACTTTGTAATAATATCATATAGCAATGAAATGATGCAGCTATAATTATATAAAAGTTACAAAAAAGTATATAGGACCATTCATTTAAGCAATAACCCATGACTGGGTGTGGGTAATGCAGTACTTACCCACAGTTGGTGTGTGCTGATTATGAGAGCGAAGACTGAGTGATCAAATAATGGCAACCATGGGTAAACAGAGAATTACCTACACCCAGGAGTGGGTTATTGTTGTTATAAAATGATATTATTTAAGAAGAAGAAAATTGCTTTTGTTTCTTAAATAAAGTCTTTGTATAATGGTGCTGTAGTGTTCCTAAATGTTGTTTCCCCATTCTTCTGTGTTTTCTATGACCACAGGACTTGTGTCTCCATGCTTGCAAAGTACATCAGTACTCTTCTATAGAAGTATTAGAGAAACAGGAATCTCCTTTGCCTTTTTCTTTTATTTTAGTAAAAAATGTGGACATTCTCTGAAAATCTGGATAGTTCAGAGGTACAATAATCTGCCAAGTCTGAGCAGAAATACAAGGAAAATCAGGTGCATTTATATTTCTTTAATTCTGCAGAACATACCTGATCTTTATTGTATTTGATCTGTGCTTTGTCGCATATATCAACAGAAAAATCTGGCCACTGAATGGGACTTCAGCTCCCAGACATTTTTCTATTGGTATATGCTTAATTTACAACAGGCACGCTGGTTAGGCTTACCGATCTGTGTACATGTTTTTACTAACAAGAAGTCTTTGTATAATACATTATATAACTTACTGAAAAACAGCTGGTATGTAGTAGGCAGACAGTAGGAGAAAGAGGAGAAAGTGCAGAGAGCTTTAGAAGTAGCGATGGGTGTGAAACAGTGTTGGATGCATTCAATGGGCCAAGTGAGTGAGTGAGTGAGTTCCTGCTCCTACTAACAGTATAAGTAAAGTTGTACTATGGCTCAGATTGAAGCCATGCTTATGTGGGTGACAGAATGTTTAATGCCCTATTTAATAGCCATGTTTCTGTTAGCCCTGATCTTTTGGTAGTAGCATTTTTGTAAATATAGGTATTTAGATATGCATGAATATTATCTATAATTATTTTTGTGTTGTTATATATACATCTTTTACATGTTAGAATATTATTTAATTGCTTAGTACCTAATAAGCTTGACAGTTAACATTACTTATTGTATGAAAATCCTGCTTCTCCTACTTTCAGCAGATATAGAACTGCCACTTACACATGCAGATACAAATGGACAAAAAACACAATCATAAGGTTCTGGCTCCTTCTATAATTTTGCCACTTGGAATATTACTTCATTCAGTGATGCTATTTAATGAAAATAAATAAACAAGATTAGGTGAATGTAGAATGATACTATTTCAGTGTTCAAATCTACAAATGTAAGTCTGAGCTTGACAAGGGACAATGTTCATTTATAGCTCATCTAATTAAATGTGAGCATGTAGAATATAGGTTAAGTGTGAACACATAAAGAAGGTGAAGCAATAAGTCTAATTAACATCTGAAAAGTAATTGTCAACAAAAGCTCTGCATACAATTAACATGAATACATGACAGACCAGTTAAAAAATTGATTCAGTTAAACCATAAGCATACCTCCTACAGGAACAAAAAAATCTAAATTGCTAGAATTGTATTCAGAAATTATAGCAATTTCCTCAACTAATATAAGCACAGTAATGACTAGACCTAAAAGTCACCTAATATGATCAAACTTAGCAACCTAAATAATGTTTAAAGAATGTGCTAGCCTTAAAATTGGAGGTTATATTGATAATATGTTAATAAGTGCAATGCCAGAGAAGCAGATAAAACATTAATTTTAAAAGATACTTGTTGTATTAGTGTCTTTTGGGGAAAAAAGTGCAGGTGTGATACAAGTTCTTGTAAATTATCTAATTTGTGAGACAAGCATGGCAGACCACATGCTGCCAACAGTTAATTGGTTTCTTTTAATAGTCCACCAAGTTCTTAATCAGAATTTATACATAGGTTAAACAAACATTAAGGAGAAAGGCTGCAAATAAAAAATATGGTGGCTTTCTGAAGTGATGTAACACCTTATGATTGCAACATGTGATTATCCAATTAAATAGCACACTAAGAAAGATTCACCAGTGATTTTTGAGACTAGGAAATTTTTCCTGTTCTGTAACATTTAGGAAATTGTGTGAAGGCATGAATACTTTCATAAGTCCTTAACTTAATTCTTAACAGTATTAAGTTCTTAATCAAAGACTGTCCTAAGAAAATCCTAAAGTTAGACTAATACTATTAATAAATACAATTATATCACATGGCCTTTCCTTCATAATGGATACTACTTTAAATTTAGTAACAGGAAGACTTTAGGAAAATATTACCATGCCCAGTATAAACATTTTTTCAGTTAGTTAAAGACTTTTTTTCCCAAATTTTGTTCCTTTGTTAAAATTACTAAGATTTATTTATTTAGTCACTATGTGTTTAAAATGGATAAAAGTTGTTTAAGCTAGACAGAGACAGAGACAACATTTTTAGAAAACCATTCATTAAGAGAAGTTACAGAAAATGCTGACTACTTATTTTCACTTGATAATGCAGAATGATTAATCTGAGACCTTGGCCTGAAGTCAGCACTCTGCTATGTATGCTCTTTAGAGACGGGCATTTATGAAGACGTGTTTCATTTTTGGAAATGTCTGTTATATAGACAAAAGCATTCAGTACACATAGACTTGGTCAATATTTTACACACCACGTATTTGGTGACTTTTACATGAAGTTTATAAGGTTCCTATTGCTTAACTAATGCATCAGTGAACTCCTGATTCAATGACTTCAAAATTGCGAAGTGTGTCTTCATTTAATCTTTTAGTACTTGACTTTTGCTGCACATATAAGTATTACAAACAGAAATATTTCATGTACTAGAGAAATCTCAAATAGAACTCTTGGCTCGTTTTCTGAAACTCTACATTTTGTATTTTCTTTTCTACTACTTTACTGCACACTGATATAAAATAAATATGTAAGCCATGGAGCTGTTTAAAGATGAAAATGGCAACAAACCTTTGTATATTCTGATCAGCTTTAAATTTGAATATTTTTTATGTGGCACATCTTTCCCTGCAACCCTAAACTAAATATGCTATCTAGTCTCCAAAGACATACAGGGACGCTGATAAATGTTTTAATTTGTCTTAACAACAAAGGAAGTAGGCATAACATCTCTAAGGTGGTGTGACATAAAAATTCACAAGACAAAAAAGCAACAAAACCACAAACTTAAGTAAAAGCCACAAAAGTCCAATGGCTTACAAACCATGGTCATTACCTGTCTTATCTGAGATGTGTATGGTAGAATACATGTTAGCTATCTGGCTGTCATGCAACTTTTCAGCTATTCATGCAATGAGGTTTTACATTAGGTGACTATACACAACTGAACAAGGTTATAAAGATTGCAGTATATTGCCTGACTATTTTGAGTTTGTGATGATGAGAAGATATACAAGTGTTGCACATCTTTGCCATATATACCATTCAAAACTAAACATACTAACTTTGATGTCAGAAACTGAAGTAAAATCCACAAAAGCTCAATGGCTTTCAAACCCTGGTCTGTTCAGAACAATAAGACACAAATCTCCAAAAAATGCTGTATAATAGATAGGACCATTAGAAACCTCATTGATAAAAATTGTTTAAGACAAAATAAGTGCTTTTGTTTTGTTTCACCACACAACTTCATCAGATAAATCCAAGGAAGTAGGCCCAAGAATGTTTGTAAGGCATCAATCCTCAGCAGCCAGTCAGTGTCAAAATTGAGCCAGCGCTCTCTTAAAGGCAAACTTGCATTATCTTCTTAAAGCCTTTAAATTTAGCAGACTGGAAATGGAAATACATTCATTAATGCCTGGCCAAACATCAGCTTGAAACACCACCTGCCAAAATACTTCTCTTCTTTCTAGAAATAAGTGCCACAGGCCTCCTCTAGCCCCTTGGTGGATCTGCTCAACAACCACAATACGAAAATAATGGTCATGGAATTCTGTTACATGTTTAGCCAGGGTGTTCATGCTTTTACCTTTCATATATCATAAAGATGATCATTCTTCCTTTCTTTTAAGATACATTCAGTCTTTCCAATATAAACTAATGGACATACCTGACAAAGAGCAGTGTTGCAATCACATTTTCCTCTAACCTGAACATGTTGCTTTTTACCCAAAAAGAGTCACCCACTTGGATCCACTTACAGAAAGAGCAGCAACCCAATTTGGTCATTCTACAGACGTTAATGGTTACATTGTAATTAAGTACTGTACCTTCCAACATCTTCTTTAAGTTCTTCCCTCTTCTGACAACCACCAAAGGGCATTCTGGAAGTAGTTGTAAAAGTTCCATGTTTTCTTTAAATAAATCCCAGTTCTTTTTAAGTATCCATCATATAGTCTGGTGGTCTTTGATAAAGTCAGTAATAAAGGTGCTCGCCAGGTCGCCAGTTCTATTGTTGCTTCTTCTCCAGTTTCAGTGATAACAGTACCACTGTTATTGAGTATCAGGATGTAGTAATTCCTTTTCATTTTCATCACCACTTCTTAATATCAATTAGAAACTTTTTTGGGTAACCCCTTGCCAAAAACTTGTTTTCCAAAGTAGCACACTCTTTCCAGAAGTGTTGTTCCAGGGTGACCATTCTTGCAGCTCTCACAAATTGTCCATTTGCTACAGATTTCTTTTGAGCAAGGGGACGGTCACTCGAAAAATAGAGGAAGGAGTTGGAATAAGTTGGCTTTCGATAAATCCTAGAAAAATAATGGCCATTATGCAAGTCCTTGGACAAAAAGACATCCAGATAAAGAAAACATATTTATTTATTTATTGATTAATATTTATTTAATGTGAATGTCCACTGGGCCAGAAATCAGCTCATTTCCAGTGCAGGCCCAGGGAGAAAAGCCCCAAGAGTTACAAGAACAATAACATTAGCATATAATTTCAAAGGTTTCATACAATTAAAATCATTACAAACAATTTGAAAATAAAACAATAACTCAAGTTACTTGCTAAGTCATAATTTCAGAAGAGCTAGGAAGCTGCATACAAGATAAAGGGTTGATTAGGGGATAGAGACAGGGCTTAGAAGCAGAGAAGTCTGAATAATTCATGTAGCTTCGTAATTTAGAGGGTTGTTTAGAGGATTGTGAGAGGGCTTAGAAGCAGAGAGGGTGAACTGAGTCTGTTGGTTTTATTGTGGATTACCAAGAGCTACAGTAATTTGAGAAGAAGCATGATTATTTGAGAAAGGTAGAAAAATTAGGTGATGGCAGAGGGGGCATTTGAACAATTACATATCTAGTTGGAGAGGAGATGATTATGCAGTGCAGTTTTAAATTTAGAACACTTTTTTCAAGGTAGATGTAAGAAGTTAGGTTATTCTATACTCTGGCAATGATCCAGGAGTATAAAAGTTTGCCTGCAGGTAGTTTGGGTTTATGTGTTTGGAGTAATAGTTGATGTTGTGATTGCAGGGGCCTAGGAGGGTTGTAGGGTACAAGTAGGGAGCTAAGTGCAACGCAATCTAGAGGTTTGTGGATAAGTTTGTGAGTAGTAGTAAGATGAAGGAGTAATAGATAGTGAGGGAATTCAAGCCACTGGAGTTTCCTTAGGGAGAAACAATGATGGGTAGAATGGCGAATATCTGTGGCAATTTTGAAAATCTTGTAGCAGGATTCTAGTTTTGTTTTTAAGGAAGACTGCAGGAATATGAGTAACGGTGCACAGTAGGTTAAAGATGGCAGCAGGTAAGAAAGGGCTAAAGCATTTTTATTTGGTAGGGAGAGGAATTTGTTATGTCTGTATAGCAGCCCTAGTTTTTGTGTGTTTTATTGCTATTATTTTGTATGTGGAGATCAAACCTAAGGTTTTCATCAATCATAACTCTTAACAACTTGGTACTGGTTACTAGCTCAATTTTATTTCTCTTGGAGGTAAAGAGCATGAGTTTGTTTTTTGGGGGGGGGGGTTTAGGGAGAGGTGGTTTGTGTGGAGCCAGGATTCCACAGTTGAGAAAGCAGCATGCATATTTGTTGGTTTTGGGGGCAGAGCAGATTATGGTTGAGTCATCCGCATACTGGACTAGGGAGCCATATGGGATATCTTGATGAAGTTTGTTTATGACAATTTGTTAAACAGAAGTGGGCCTAGAATTGAGCCTTGTAGAACACCTGTTGGGTTGTGAAGGAAGGGGGAAGTAGAATTTTGCCATTTAATAATGTTTTCTCTGTTGGAGGGATAGCTTTTGAACCAGTTAAGTGACTGGTTGGATAATCCTACAGTGGAGAGTTGGGAGAGGAGGATAGAGGGGTCTATATCACCACATTGAATGGTGATAAGTTTGAATGCCCTTTGTTTGGACCAAAAAGTCGAAAAGCCATAAACCGCAAAGTTACTGAACATCAATTTTTTTCCCAGGAAAAACAAATTGGTGGGCTGTCTTCGGGGCTTTGTTATTTCCTCCACTGTAGTGTGCTCTCAGAGTTGGTATATTTAAGTAGGGGGGTGTGGGGGGCACAGCCCCCATGTTAGGGGGTGTGGGGGGTGAAGCCTCCCATTTTAGTTTGTTTTAAAGTTGTGATTTTTTTTCATGGAGCAGCGATTTTTTTCCCAGGGAAAAAAATCGCTGTTTCTTCAGTTCGCTGTTTACAGTTTTTGGACTTTTTGGTTCAAACAAAGGGCGTTTGAACTTATCACCATTCAATGTGGTGTTATAGACCTGAGGATAGACTGAGAGATGGTGTCAAATACTTTTGACAGATCCAAGATGAGGGCTAACATGATTTGACCTGAGTCTCGGGCTTTGTTGACTATGTCTAAAAAGGAGATTAGAGCAGTGCATGTGGTGTGACCAGGACCGTATCCATGCTGGGTAGGAAAGAATTTTGTTTTGTAAAAGGTAGTGGATAAGTTGTTTTTGGACACATTTCTCTAGGATTTTGGATATAGGAGAAAGTATAGCAATGGGATGAAAGTTGGAGATATCGGTGGAAGGGCTGCCTTTATGAAGGGGTAGGATGATCGCTTTTTTCCAGAGGCAAGGGATGTATGATTCTTGGATGGACCTGTTAATAAGGATGCTTATTGGGTAGGCTACTGCATCAGCAGTGATCTTTAGAAATTTGGTAGGAATTCTGTCAGCAGAGTTAGCACAGTGTTTTTGATTTCAGAGTGTTTTTGGTTTAGTTAGTAGAGACCTGAGAGAGGTTAAATTCTAGGTGGGGGGGTTGTTGCGTGCAGTTTTGAGTGGGGATGTTAGAGTTGGGGCAGTTGTGATGTGGAAGTGAAGGAGAGGTGGGAGTAAACATACTGTTATTAGGGAGGGGTGAGGAAAAGGAGGCAGCAATGTTTGCTATGGTATCAATGAAGCAGGAGTTAAAAGTGGAGGCAATTTTTTCACGAGACATGCTGGGTTATGGGCAAGGACTGGATTTTGTGTGAGGCTTTAGGAGGTTGTTGGTAGAAGACCAGAAAATTTTGGGATAGTTTTTCCTATTAGTATGTAGCTTCCAAAAGTATTGTTGCTTGGCTTTACAGATTATTTTTTGGCTTGATTTCGGAGTTGTTTATAGCGAATAAGATCTGAAGGATTATCAGAATTAAGCCAGTGCTCCCAGGCTTTGTCCTTATTTTTCATAATTCCTCTGGTAGTTTTAGATAGCCAGGGGGCATGGTTGGTTTTCATTCGTAAGGGTCTGGTGGGAGCTAGTCTATGCAGGATGTTTAGAAAGAAGGCACCTGTCACCCCTGGGCTTCCGGATATTGGCCAAGGCTCTTGCCACCCCCATAGTGCCTTTTTTAGGCAAGGCTCAAATGACAAACCTACCTCCCTAGAAAACACAAGTGGAAATAAACTAAGGGTAATGCTGCTCAATGCCAGAAGTCTAAACCTCAAGATGCACGTCCTCAAAGCCCTCCTCAGTATGGAGAACATCGATGTCTGTACGGTGACTGAAACCTGGTTCAAGGCTCCTGAGAGCACCCCAGCACTATCAGGTTTTACCTCATATCATGCTTTCCGGCCCCAAAACTTGGACCGAACCACAAAAGGAGGGGGAGTATCCATTTTCATCAAAGATACCCACACCTCCAGGTTAGTGGCAATGCACGAAGCATCGGAGACTATCCAGGTGCAACTAACCATAGGCAAAACTGCCTTACAGTTTGTAGCATGCTACAGACCACCCTCTCAAACTCAGGAACCCCACACAGCCTTCCTGAAGACACTGGAGAGTATGAATGTCTCTCCAAATACCATCATTTTGGGAGACTTCAACTACCCAAACATAGACTGGGAACATTACTCAAGCCCCAACACCCTAGCCCAAAGGTTCCTAGAATTCATAAACTCAAATGCAATGGAACAACTAGTCACCATTCCCACAAGAGGAGACAATATACTAGACCTGATCATCACAAACATGGGGACAAAATGCTCCACACCGAAGTATATCCCTCTTTGGTAAGATCAGACCATAAATTAATCTCACTGGAAATCCACATCCCGCCCCACCCCCTGCACAAAAGACCACAGTGAAGAACTTCTCAAAAGCAAACTTCACACTTCTTAAGACTGAAGTGGTATCCTTCAAGGCCCCTGGGCCAGTGGAAACCACAACCCACACTGCTGAATCCTTTGCAAATGCCTTCTATGGGCACCTTCAAGAATGCATGGATCATGCAATCCCAAATAAAACCAAGACCCATTCCCCCAAAGGCAGGCGCCCGGTCTGGTGGACCCCAGCCATAAACAAACTTTACAACAGGAGGAGGAAGCTACTACATGACAGAGCAAAATCCCTAAAAGGGAAGGCGTCTCTCATCAGTACTAGCAAAAAATTACGATCACTCATAAAATCATCCAAGGCCAACTTTGAGAGAAACATCGCAAAAGACACAAAAGACAATCACAAGGCCTTCTTTAGCTATGTTAGAAACCTGGGTGGAAACTCCCAGATATGCTCAGAGTTAGTCCAAAATGACACAAAATACACTGAACCCACTGACATTTCCAACATTCTGGCAGACAGGTTCAGTGCAAATTTCTCCTCCCCCTCCCCCCCAAAAGGAGAAATAACTATCCCAGCAGAGTGTAGCCTCCCTAACATCTCTGATGCCCAGGTGAGAGCCGCCCTCTCTAAAGCTAAAAACACAGCATCAATGGGACCGGATGGTGTCCCGGGCTGTGTGCTACATGAACTCCAAGAGGAACTAAACCCACACATAAGGCTGCTGTTTAATCTTAGTCTTACTACAGGATACGTACCCAAAGAGTGGCGTACAGCAACAGTGGTCCCACTTCACAAAGGCGGTGCTTCTACGGACCCTGGAAATTACCACCCCATAAGCTTGACGAGCCTGGTCTGCAAAGCTATGGAGAGGATCATTATGGAACTCATAAACAAAGACATTGGGGACCTACAGACATTGGATCCTACCCAATTTGGCTTTGTCAAGGGCAGATCCTGCCTTTTGAACTTGGTCGACTTTTTTGAAACAGTCACTATGGCCATTGATGAGGGTAAGGCAGTTCACACAGCCTACCTTGACCTTGCAAAAGCCTTTGACACAATACCCCACTCGGGCATCATAGACAAACTCACCAGATTAAATGTAAACCCATATGTCACAAGATGGGTTGCAAACTGGCTCAAGGACAGAACCCACAGGGTCAGAGTTGCTGGAGCTATGTCAGACTCTAAGCCAGTCACAAGCGGTGTCCCACAGGGCTCAGTCCTGGGACCCCTCTTGTTCGGCATTTATTTTTCCGAGGTACAGGCAAACATAGGAGGATTGTGGCTGACAAAGTTCGCAGATGACTGCAAACTGGGTGCCATAATTGATACTCCAGCGGACACAAACATCCTTCAGAGAGGCCTCATAGAAACGGATAATTGGTGCCAGAGCCATGGCCTTAAGCTGAATGCCAAAAAATGTATAGTCATACCCTTTGGGAAAAACAAGGTACCGACAAATTACCACATAGGCGGTAATCCATTAAGTACGGAAGAGGTAATCAGGGACCTAGGGACTCAGGTTGACAGTAACCTCTCATTTGACACTCACATTGCCAAAGTGGTTAGGAAGACCTTCTATATTGCCCACCTTATCATGAAGGGTTTCACATCTAGATCAAGAGAGGTCATTGTGCCCCTGTACTCTTCTCTTATTAGGCCAATGATTGAGTACAATGCCCCATTTGGGATGTATCTCACCCGACACCTGCAGCAGTTGGAAAGATCCCAAAAGTTCCTCACCAAGAGGATAAAGGGTCTTAAACATATGTCATATGCCGCCCGACTGAAAAAACTCCAGCTCTATTCAGTCGCATACCGCCTACTTAGAGGTGATCTGTGCCTGACGTACAAGGCCATGTCCAATCCTGAATTAATGGACATGCTCCACCTCAGAAAATCCAAATCCATCAGAGCCACGAGAACAAGTGACGTAAACCTCAACACAGAAATAAATAGGACATGCTGGAGGGACAGATTCATAACCCAGAGGCTCCCTACACTCTGGAACAGAATCCCAGTCCATGTTAGGCAGAGCCCCTCACTGACTCTATTCAAGAGAAATCTCAACGAATGGATGGGAGATCGTAGGTTTACCCCGGGGGTCATCTCTGTGTCACTACTAGACAGAGGCATAGTAAACTAAACCCTAAAAGGGCGTAGTATTCTCATCCTAAGGGGTGGTGTAAGCCACATACACTCTGGCTAGGCTTATAAATGCCTTAGGTCAGATAGCCTAGTACGAACCTATGAACCTATGAACCTAAGTTGTTAAAGAAAATGAGAGCATCGTCCAGTGGTAGGGATCTGAGGATGCTTCAGATGTAGCTTTTTAGTATGCTGTTAAAGGTAAGAGGACAGAATTTTGATAGGTTTTGGATAAGTTTGATATTCTGAGGCTTTTGGGAGGAATGAGCAGTTACGAATGACACAAGTAGGGAGGTAGTCACTGAAGGAGTTTGACATGATGCTGTATGTTAGATATTTGCAGGGGTCTGAGACCAGGATCCCCTCTAGTATTGAACATTTGTTGGATTTGCTGTTGAATCTAGTAGTGATATTAATTAGTTGGGTAAAGTTAAATAAGTTTATGCTGGAGGGTGAATTATTAGTGGACGTGGAAGCCCAATTGATGTTCATGTCACCTAGTATAATTGTTTCATTTTTTATAGTAAAGGAAATCCAGGATAATATGTCTTCTAATGATGGGATGATATTACCTGGGGGATGTAGATGACTTTAATACAGAGTTTCTTGTAATCATTAATTTCTAGAAAAGATATTAAGAGTTTGGCATTCTGAAATTGAGTCAGAATAAAGGTATACATTGAGAGTACTGGGATAAATGATGGCAGCACCTACTCCTTTTTTATGTTGTCTATCTGTCCTAATTGCATTGAAAGTAGGAGGGAGGAACTCAGAGTCATTTATAGAGGGTTTTAGCCAGGTCTCAGTAGTAATTAAGATATCAGTCCTGTTCTGCGTGAGGCAGACATGAATCTCAGAAGTTTTATTGCAGATGCTTTGAAAGTTTATGGTGGTGAAATTGAGAGCTTTTTGGGAAGTGGTGGTGTTTGAGTGTGGGGATGAAGGAGTGTTTTGTGGCCCAGGTTAGGGTGAATGTCCCCAGAGTGTATGAGGGAAGAGACGGTATGGTACAGTTTGTGTATGGACTGTGCCAACCTGGAGAAAATGTGTGGGGGGTGGTTGTTTTGAATAATAGGTTTAAAGTGTAGGGAGTAGGGGATAATGAGAATGAGGGTTTTGGCGCAGTAAAGGGGAATTGAGCAGAAAAGACTTGGGCTGATGTTAGAAAAAGGAAATTGCTTGGAGCCTGTTTCATCATTATAATCATCAGCCACTTTTTTTCCCATTTTCTACATGGGGTCGGGGTATTGTGTTAACTGTCGCTAACTCTCTCGATTCAGTGCCGCTCTCCTGCCTTCTTCAACACTCATGCCTGACTGTCACAGATCTTCTTTCACACAATCCATCCACTTCTTTGCTAGATGTCCCCACTTCCTCTTACCTTCTTCCTGTCTTTCCCAAATCTTCCTCACCAGATTGTCTTCTGCTTTTCTACACATGTGCCCAAACCACCATAATCTGTTCTCTTTGATCTTTTCTGCAATTGGAGCTACTTTGGGTTCTGCTCTTATGCCCTAATTTCTTCATCTGTCCCACAGTGTGCATCCTATCACCTTTCTCAGGCACTTCATTTCCATCACCTCTAGCTTCTTCAACTGTTCTGCATTTACTGCATAGGTTTCTGTACCACAGTAGTACTGGTCGCACCACTGTCTTGTACACCTTACTTTTCAGCTTCTTTGCCATTCTTCTGTCATAGAATACTGCTGAGACTCAATGCCATTTGTCTGCAGCCCCTATGATTCTAGCTTTGACCTCTTCATTCAGACTACCCTTATCCTGAACTAGTCTTCACAGACACTTGAAATAGTTTACCTGTTCCACTATCTTCCCTTCTACCTCTATTCTCAGCTTCTTCTGATTTCCCCAATTTTCTGCCATTACCACCATTTTATCTATGCTTAGTTTCATCCCATGTGCCTTCAGATTTGCATTCCATTCTCCTATCCTTTGTTGATGTTGTAGCTCAGAGTCTGTCTGTACTGCCACATTGTCTGCATACAACAGCTTTGTTGATCCGTCCCCTCCAGCCTGTTTGCTAATGTAGTCCATCACTAGTAGGAACAGCAGTGGGCTCAAAGCTGAACCATGATGAACACCCATACCCACTGGGATCCCCTCAGTGAGGCTGAATACTGTTCATACTTGAGTCATTGGGTCCTTGTACACTCCTGCACTAATTCTACCAATGTTTCTGGGAAGAATCCATGATTGCAAAGTCATCACAAGTGAAGCAGTTGGCCCACAGCGTAAACCACTAGTTGCCATAATCAGCTGCAAGCAGTGGAAGAGAAGGCACTAAGGTCAACAGAGACTATGCTGAAGATGTGGAAGTTGACTGGAGAGAAAGTATAACAGTTAAAGAGGAGGAAATAGGTGGAGTTGAATAAGAATGGCAGTGCCTAAAAACAGCATGTGTTAGGACTACAGAAAAGATATGTGGCTGAGCCAGGAACTGAAATAAGGTACATAAGAAAAGCTGGTGGTGGAATGCAGATGTCCAGGAAGTCATCAAAAGAAAAAAGGAGTGCAGAAAGAAGTGGGAGACAGAAATGACTGACCAGGCTAGGAAGGGTTACTGGATGGCTAAGAAAGAAGCTAAGAAAGAAGTTGCAATAGCAAAGAATAGGGCATCAGAGGCACTGTACCAACTTCTGGAAAGTGACTCAGTAAAGGGCACAAAGAAACTATATCAGGTTGCAAGGCAAAGACAGAAAGATAAAGAAGATAGTCAGACACCTGTCATAAGGGATGCCAGCAACAACCTGCTCACCAGCCCAGAGGACATCAAAGGCAGATGGAAGGAGTATTTCTAGCAGATTCTGAATGAAGAAAACTCCACAGAAGCTGTACTGCCCCAGAAACACCCTACGATGAGAGAAGAAGAGGAGCACACCCTAGAAGTAGTAAGAACATCATTAAGGAAGATGAAATCAAGGAAAGCATCAGACTCAGATGAGGTCACAGCAGATATGATAAAGATGCTGGGTGGGATAGGGGATAAATGGCTCCTGAGGGTACTAATAGCACTGTAGAGAGAAAGGCATATCCCAGATGACTGGAGAATAAGCATACTCATGCCAGTGTACAAAAATAAAGGGGACATCCACAACTGTGGGCAGTACAGAGGCATCAAACTCCTAATCATATTGCATGAAAGTTCTGGAGAGGGTGATTAATAAATGGATATGCAGAGTAGTAGAATGTAAGATGAGATATGAGCAGCTTAGCTTCATATCAGAATGCAGCACAATTGACCTGATGTTTGCATTGAGACAGATACTTGAGAAGAAGCTAGAGATAGGGATAGAGTCTAACTAGGCATTCCTAGACTTGGAGAAAGCATATGACAAGGTCCCAAGAAAGCTAATATGGGCAGTACTGTGGTGGTTTGAAGTCCCAGAAACATTGGTAGAATTAGTGCAGGCTATGTACAAGGAGTCAATGACTCAAGTACGAACAGTGTTCAGCCTCACAGAGGGGTTCCCAGTGAGTGTGGGTGTACATCAGGGTTCAGCTCTGAGCCCACTGCTGTTCATACTGGTGATGGACTACATTAGTAAACAGGTTGGAGGGGACGGATCAACAAAGCTGCTGCATGCAGATGATGGGGCAGTACAGGCAAACTCCAAGCTAGAACTTCAGCAAAGGATAGGAGAAAGGAATGCAAATCTGAAGGCACATGGGATGAAACTAAGTACAGATAAGACGGTGGAGCCTGTTTGTGGAGCTAAAAAGTCAGTTGTGTTTGACAGGGAGTTTGGGCCTAGTGATGTGGATTGTGCAAGAACTAGGTGGGATAGTGTGAGTGTCACTAGGTAAGTTATATTTATGATGAAAGGAGACATAATGTGAGAACAGAGTTGGGGAGGGGAGGAAGAAGTGGATTGCTAGAACAAAGGAGGGGAATGATAATTGGAAAATGTGTGCGGGTGTGTGTGGGAGGAAGTAGGCATGGCTACGAAAGTATAAATGTAATGAAAGTGGGGGTGGGTGGGAATGGGGGTAGGGTAGGGAAGCAGAGTGAGCCCCAATGCAATGAGTGTGAATAGAGTGGGTAGAATCAGGACAGCAAGTCTAGAGCTATAGAAACAGTCAGTGAGGGAAAAACTGTTGCAAGTAGTTATGAATACATCTTTAACATTTAGATGGAACTCAAGACTTGGTTGTGCTGTGAGAAGGATTGGAGCTAATGACAAAGCCTGTATTATTACAGTTTATTTTCTTTAACACACATTCTCTCTGAGTAATGGAGAATCTAAAATACTGCGAGTTAATGAAGATCAATTATTGCTGGTTTGGGATAAATTCAGACAGTAGGGGCATGCGCTAGTAGCAGTGGGGCTGAGGAGACAAACACCCTCATTTTGCTAGCTACACAAGTTTATAATACATAAAAAGCCACACTGTGTGCAATGGGACAGAGATACAAAGTATCAGCATGTAGCTAACTAGGTAGGAATCAGGAGCATTCCACTTTAAAGGGGGGAGGGGGGAGAGCAAAAGGCAGTTAAATGACTAAAGGTAATTTAAAGACCAATGGTGGCACCCCAGCAAGTCTGTATGCTATTTCACGAGCAGGCTAAGGTCTGTTATGAGCTACTTAATTCACAGTATACAGAGGCAGGCACATACATTTAAACTTTTGGGAATGCCGTTGTTAAGTGTCCTATTCTCCTTTGTGGGTAGAATGTGTTAGGAGGCTTGACTTCTGGAGCTTGTTAGTAAACTTGATCTTACCCTTATTTATTATGAATTTTAAAATCTCCATGTTTGAGTCAATGTAGTTCATAAATTCCATCAGCTTCTCCTCTGTATCCCGCCAGATGATAAACAAATCATCCAGGTATCTGGTGTAAAATCTCAGACTTGTGAAAAGGGCCATTAAACATGAAGGTTTGTTCCCATTTATCCATTACAATGCTGGCATAAACAGAGCCACAATTTGCTCCCATGGCCACACCTTTGTTTTGATGATACAATTGTCACTCATAATACATATAATTGTTGGTAAGGACAATTTCCAATAAATCTTCCAGGAGACTAGTCTGATCATTATTGAAACTTTTGTTTTCAAGAAACCCATGGAACCAGTTCAATCCCACCTCATGTGGTATCTCTGTGTATAAATCAGCCATGTCAATAGTGAACAGTAGGTCAGTCTCCACTCTTTTTTATTTCTCCAAATCTTTTGGGTTTCTAATACTATGATGGGAATGGACCCCATTCCTAAATCAAAGTATGATTAAAGCTCATGAAATTAGTAGTGTTTCAATCTTTGATGCCAGACAAAAATGCTTTTCACAGCACCCGCAATTTGCCCAGTAATAACTCCTTCTGCAATTTGTATGGGGTTACATGGATTGGTAATATATCTAAATACAATTGTAGATTATTTTTATAAGACGCATTGCTCCTACTACTATTGGAACTGTCTGGGTATCTTTCTTCACCATTGCTGTCATTTCTGCCTGTAGATCCTTATATTTTATGACTTTGTGACTCTCTATACACAAGACAATGTAGTCACTGGGTGTAGCAATTTCAATGATCAATGCTACTTTTGTCTTCTTTTCTTGGACCACTATATCTGTTTTTCTAACATCTATCTTTTGAACTGTTTTTTATGGGTGATCCCATGTGATATAAACTTCATCATTTTCTATCATGCTTTGTGGCTCATGTTTCCAGTATTTTTCGCCCACCTCAACACCATAATGTTTGTACAATCCCCAGTGCAACAGTCTTGCCACATTATTATGCCTTTCAGTATACAGTTCTTCTGCCGTTAGTATCTTACAACCAGCAAGAAGGTGTGCAACTGTTTCCAATTTGGTTTTACAAAACTTACAGTTATCTGTTTCTTCCACATATTCAGTGGACTTTATAAACCAGCTTGTATGTAGCTGACTACCTTGGGCTGCCAATATTAACCATTCATCTCTTGGTTTGAATTCACCTCTCCTTAACCATTTATGCATTCATTACTGATCAAAATGAGGTTCTTCCAGAAGTTTTCAATAATTGCAACTATATTTATGCTTTTTTTTCACATTTCTTGCCTTCTCATCTGGCCCTTCACCTTATTTTCTTTCTTTTATTTTTTGGCACATTCAGTTGCTGCCTGATTTTTATCTATTTCTGGTTTGATTTCCATTCCTGCTTGACACCAATATGCTTCTGCTAAATTAAGCAGATAAGTCATCTTAGATTTATTCTCCTCATGCTTCAAAACTTTCACTACATTTGGGTCTCGTGAGGTCCGCAGATATGTGTGGTGTCCCACAACTGCAGATCTAAACATGTAATCAGTTTCAAGCAAATCCATCCCTCCTTCAGAATGGGGACTATATAATCTTGATATACACTGAATTTTATAAATCATTTGGTGAGCATGAAGCATCCTTCTTGTTTTTCTATCTAATCTATCCAACATGTTTTGGGGCCAGTCAATCACTCCAACACTGTAAGGTAAGACAGGAAGAGCAAATTGGTTTATAGCTTGGATTTTGTTCCTAGATAGAAATGCCATTTTCAAAATTTATTTAAGTCCTCTAAAGTATTCCTTACTAAGTTGTATTCACATTTGTTCATGTTTTATTGTTGATCCTTGCTCAGTTCCTACATATTTATGCATTTCCTCTTGCTCCAATTCTTTTATATTGCATTCTTGTCCCAAATTGATGTTTTCCTGTTGCTGCAGTTTTCCTGCTTTAAAGGTTGCTTTTTCACACTTAGCAAGACCAAATGACATTCTTATATCATCTGAAAAAGTTTTGACAGCCTGTAGCTGTGCTTTCATTTCCTCATCTGATGAGCTATACAGTTTTAAATCATCAACTAAGAGAAGATGAGAAGTCTTTACACTTTGTTGTTTTCTAGGAGCCAAATTGTAGCCATGACCTAAGCTGTTAAGTAAACAACTAAATGGGTTAATGGCAAGGCAGAATAGCAATGGTGACAGAGAGTCACCCTGGAATATCTCCTTTTGAATTTTTATCCCTGGGATAAAATCTGTCCATTATCATGGCTTAATTGCAAGGTGGTCTGCCACTGTTTCATGGTCACGGTAATGTAGGCGATCAGTGTAGGGTGTATATTATACATTTTTAAGCACTCTTTTATCCATGAATGTGGGATACTATCAAATGCATTTTTATAGTCAATCCATGCCATACTTAAATTTTTCCCCTTTTTACAGTTCTCCAGTATGACTTTATTTAACAACAAATGATCTTTTGTTCCATATGACTTTCTTTTATTGCCATTTTGTTCTACTACCATAATTGAGTTTTCTTCTAAATGACTATAAACTCCATCAGTATCAATTCCCATGTATAGTTTATATGTCATCAGAAGGCAAGTTATTAGTCTATAATTTTTAGGGTAGCTTGCAGGTTCACTCTTAAGTAGGAGCATTGTTTTGCCTTTTATAGCCAGGTTGGTGTCTGTTTGGGGTGTGCATATAAATAGTTCTTACTCATGGCTAAAGCTTCGTTCAAAGATGTTAATCTTTTAACCAAAAGTTAGGTACTGGATCTGGTCCTGGGTTTTCCAATTAGATGCTTTTCTTAACTTTGTTTTAATCTATCTGGCTGTTACTTCATCCCATTTCATATCCTGCACCTTTAAACTTCTTATTCTTTCTTTTACTTCTTCTATCCATTTAGCAACTTTAGTATGCTCCACCGGATCTTCATAGATACTTCTCAAAAATGTATCCATTTCCTCTTTTTCTGGTGGTCTTTCAATTCCTTTTACCTTGTCTCCCACTTCTCTATAAAACTTTTTGGGTCCTCAATAAATTGTTTATTTTGTACTTTTCTTTTCTATTTACCTGTGTATCTTCTAAGTTTTTCTCCCTGTGCTGAACTTTTAGTTTACTATTGGCAATAGTGCATGATAGATCCTGGTCTGTTCTAATACTGCACATTGCTTGTATCACATCTATCTTTCCTAGTATTGTTGTTGATCTTTTCCCTCTTCTATAGTCTTTTTAGAGTGACACTTCTTGTCTTAATTGCTTTATAGTTTTCTCTATCAGATGCTTCCATGATAGTATTTGATTTCTTCCCTTCTGTTCTTGTGTTAGAACGTTATCAGTTATTAATTTAGCAGCACAGTAATATATCCGGTTTACTTCTGTTATATTGCATGGATCTCTATGGACAATCCTAATTACTGCATTTCTTTGTTTTATCAGACTTCTGACATTTGGGGTTTTATTGACCTTCTGCAGTCTATTTCTCTGATTGATCTTAATATATCTATCCATGTCTATTAAATCAAGCAGCTCATTTTCTTCCAAACTGAGGGCACATCCCTTGATTTCCATTTCCTGCAGGCATTCTATAGAATGTTCTACATCATCTTCCTGTGGCACATTCTCTTCAATTTCATCTTGTCATCTGTTGCTCTGTCATATAGGAACTCACTGACCTATCACTCCTCAACATTGACTGCATCAGAGTTTCCAGTTTCCTGTTCCTTTCCTTGCTGCCAAGCTTCAAGTGAATGTTTATACTGGTTTCCTGTGGAAGGCTCCAAGATATCTTGATATGGCACATGACCAATTGCTTCCTGTTCCACTAGTTTCCCCTTAATTTTGATATCCATTGCTCTATCCTGTTGTGGTGCTTTTTGCATTTGATTTTCTACTCTGAATTCTTCCCTTTGCAGGAACTCCATAACCTCAGTTTCTATTTCTTTAACTTCTCCATTACTTATCTCCTTTTCTACTTTTCCTCTTTGTCTTCTTATATTTTGTACTGTAAAGTTTTCCATGTCTTTATTCCTTTGCCTGTATTTCTCTTCAAGTATCTTTGGTGCTGCTCTTTTTGTATTCGTTAGTTTTGCTTTCTCCTTTGTATAAATATTACACCATATTAAATCTCCTTTACTTCCCCATGTCCATATTTCCTCTTCAGATGGCTCCTGATCTTCCTGTTTCTTCTTGCATTCAGGGATCACTCCATCATGCTGTGATGTAACCTGTGTTAGACCTTCTACACCAAATCCTTCACTTCGCAGGCACTCCATAACTTCAACTTCTATTTTTTAACTTCTACTTTATTAATCTTCTTTTCTACATTCCATCTTTGTGATATTATTTTTTATTGTGAATTTTTCCATAGCTAGATCCCTTCGCCTGTATTTCTCTTCGAATATCTTTAGGGTTGCCTTCTTTATATTGCTTAATTTGGCTTTTTCCTTTGCATAAATATTGCACCATATCAAATCTCCCTTTCTTTCCCATGTCCATATTTCTTTTTTAAACTTTTCAGATATCTCTAGGTTTTATTATTTATATTTTCACACTTCCTCAGATGCTTCTTTTTCCAAACAGAACAAGGTTTCTTGATCTATACGCTGTTGTTTACAAATCTGTTGTATTAATGAATGCAAATTTTCATTTGAAGCTTCTGACAGTTTTTTTTTGCAGAAGTATTTTTCTTTCCTCTAATTTCTCTCTTAATCATTTTGTATATCTTGTGTCTGGAAATTCTGGGCTTTTTGCATAATAATAACAATACTTAATTTCTTTCTTATCCTCAGTAGTCCACTCTATCATCATTATGGCTCTTCTTTGGCCTACCAGTTTTTGTGAATTTTGTGGAATGTTACTTCCTTCTACAAGAGGGGGGGCATCCTGGTCTGGCCCCATTGTAGGAATGTTTCCATACTTTGAGGATTCTACGCAGTCATTTTTTCCAGTCCTGGCACCAGTGCACCTACAAGAATTGGGCACTTTTTTATCCTGGGTCTTGTGCACCCAGCTATCTCTTTTAATTTTTGACCTACTTCTGTCCATGATATATGCTATATAAATACAGTTTATATATCAGTGTCACCTTGGTGAGATTTTGTGAAAACAGGGTCCACTTCATGAAGGTACTCATCAAGACTTGAGTCACCACAGTATCCACATAGCTGGTGTTACTGATGTTTTTTAAGAACTCCCAAGAGTCTTTGCAGACTTGTGGTTCAGTCTTGAGTATGTCTTTTAATTTATAATCCACAAACGTAGTACATGTCTGGGTGATAGATCCCCAACTGTCCGCAACATGATGCATAGGAGGGTTATTAAAGTCCTTGTGAATTTTGGGGATCCCAAAAATTGTAGCCATCACAAGAGAGATATTGTTAAGGTAGTTAAATTATTTGATGTTAATTCTTCTTCTATAAACATATTGTTTAAAAGGGAAGTGATCCTCCTGTATGCTTGATTTAATTTGTTTCCGGATACTTCATTGTAAATGCTGTTGTTTAACATTTCCTTAATTCTCCTGAAATATTCTTTCTGTTCCATGATGACAAGGCCTCCATCTTTATCAGCCTCTATGAAACATAGGCCAGTCATTCCAACATTATGTAAGGCTTTTTCCTCTTATTCTGACAGATTAGTTGTAATTTGACACTTCCAGTGTGCCATATGTCTTATATCCAGTTCACAGATTGTTTGGAAGCACATGCAGCAGTGGGTCAATGGAGGATTAAAAGTACTCGAAACGCAAAGAAATTGGGTGTGTTGTGCATCTTCTTTAAATAACAGTTTAAAATTTAGTTTATGAACAAATCTCTTCAAATCCAACAAGGTCTCAGGAATGTTGGCTCTCCTAAAAGGCACAAAAGTCATGTCCTTACCAAGGACTTCAGTGAGTGCTGTTTCTGTACAATGTGTGGTATAATTATACATTTTGAAGTCACCCTCATTGTTGGTGCATATATGGCATTTTCTGTTATCAGTGAAGGCTTCAGGTACATTCATGATAGGTACTGATGCAGACAGAACTTCCTTTAAGTTTGTTGGTATGTCCACTAATGATCCTAGTGAGTTCTGTATCCCTGATATGGTTGGCTCCAGAAATTCCTCCTCCATTGGTTCTGAGGGGTGGGTGGGAGATGTTCCCTGTCTCTTCATTGGTTGTGCCTTTGCCTCTGTTGTTCTAGTTTCAAACTTTCTGATCACCTGAGTGATGGAAAATCCATGGGATTAGAATGATACACCTGTTCAGTGGACTCATTGGTGATGTCAATCTGTTCTTTATCATTGTCACTGCCTATGCCATGATTTCCAACTGTTATTAAGGTGGAAGTGGTGATGAAAAGGAAAAAGAATTACTACATCCTGATACTCAAGAACAACAGTGCTGTTATCACTGAAACTGGCAAGGAAGACAACAATGGAACTGGCATTCAGGGGAGTGCCTTTATTACTGACTTTATCCAAGACCACCCAACTATACGATTGGTACTTAAAAATAATTGGGATTTATTTAAAGAAAACCCTTTGGTGGGTTTCAGAAGAGGGAAGAACTTAAAAAGAATTTTGAAAGGTACAGTACTTAATTACAATGTAACCATTTTTTCATGTGGATCCAAGTGGGTGATTCTTTTTGGATAAAAAAAAACATGTTCGGGTTAGAGGGAAATAAGATTGTAACAGGAAAGGTGTGGTTTATGCTGCTGTTTGTCTGTTATGTCCATTATTTTATATTGGAAAGACTGAATGTATGCTAAAAAAAGGAAGAATGAACATCTTTATGATACACGAAAAGGTAAAATCACAAACACGCTGGCTAAACATGTAATAGAATTCCATGATTATTATTTTCATATTGTGGTTGTCGAGCAGATCCACAAAGGGGCTAGAGGAGGCCTGTGGCATTTATTTTTAGAAAGAAAAAAAGTATTTTGGCAGCTAGTGTTTCAAGCTGATGCTTGGCCAGGCATTGATGAATGTATTTCCATTTCCAGTCTGTTAAAATTAAAGGCTTTATGAGGATACTGCAAGTTTGCATTTAAGGGGGCATTGGCTCAATTTTGATACTTTGATTGGCAGCTGAGGAGTGATGTCTTCCATAGTAAAATTCTTGGCCCTACTTCCATGGAATTATCTGATGAAGTTTTGTGGTGAAACAAAATGAAAGTGCTTATCTTATTTTAAACAATTTTTATTAAAGATGTTTCTAATGGTCCTATCTATTATGCAGCATTTTTTGGAGATTTGTATCTTCTTGTTCTGAACAGACCAGGGTTTGAAAGTTGTTGAGCTTTTACGAATTTTACTTCAGTTTGTGACATTAAAGGTAGTATGTTTAGTTTTGAACGGTTTAGAGGGCAAAGACGTGCAACACTTGTATACTTTCTCATCATCACAAACAAATTCAAAATGGTCAGGCAATATACTGCAATCTTTATAACCTTGTTCAGTTGTGTACACTAACCTAATGTAAAACCTGATTACATGCGTAGCTGACAAAGTGAGGGATAGCCAGATAGCTAACATGCATTCTGCTACACACATCTCAAATGAGACAGGTATTGAAATGCAATCTCTCTTGAAGGTGTCTTTAAATCTGTAGGGGAGCAACTGACTGGGTGAACTGTACTTAACTTTTATTTTTCTCAGTATCAGACCTATTTCTTTGCAATTGCATAGTGAAGAATTCAGATGCTTTGTCTTTATCCAGATAGATCTTTAATGAGTGACTTTGTGAGTACAAGTTTGAATGCTACTTCTACATTGTGTCTCAGCTATTGTTTTTTTCTCCCACAGGCTGCCACCCACCATGTACACTTCCCCCCATTAAACCTGGCACATTCATCCTCTATTACTCATATTCCCAACACACAGTTGACAGACATCCAGAGTGGCTGTAATGCAGGCATTCCCCAGTGGATGCTTGCAGCTTTGCCAGTATCCAAGTTTTGGCAGTTTTTTTAAGGTTCTAATTCCTCACTTTTAGGCAGGGCAAAAGTGACCCACATCATCATGGTGGTCACTATCACTCTTACACATGTGAAAGTTACTGTGTGCCTGGTAAAGAAGAATAAACATGAATGCTGAAAATGAAAAGTGGGTGCTCCTCCAAAAAGGTGAAAAACTTTGTCACCCCCCCACCTCCCCAAAAATGGCAGGAAGAATTGTAGTAAGGCATTAATAGCCTTACTCTCTATAGGACAGTATGACTGAATGCTTAAATGCCAGACTATTTAAAAGCAGGAAAACTATGCAGATTGCCATTTTTTCTGAGAAATTATATCTCCATACCAGCAGTATATGCTGCTACTGCATGTCTTCCAAGTCTCAAAATGTAGAGAAGACCATTTAAGCGAAATATTAAAATAAAGTAAAATAATTTTAAAGCAAATGGAGGAGCAATAGAGCAGCAGCACCCTGTCCATTATATATTCAATACCTTAGTGTGATGTTTAAATTTATTTACTAAGTTGGTGTGTGGGGTCATCCAAATGGAGACTTTTGAAATACAACCAGGTCCCCATGCCAGTACATTCAGAATGTTATTATTCTGGATCTATTTGTATTAATGGCAATTTGCAAAAGCATTGCATGAAACAGTTCAATTGTTTAACCACTCCCTCCTCCTGAACCTCATTATCTAATCAGTTCACCTACTCAATATCAATAATGATTAGCTGGTTAATACTTTAAAAACAAAGGGGAACATTACCTTTACACAGCATGCGCTTTAGTTTATGAAGTGATGTATACCCTTGCCACAATCTTCTTTACTACTGTTAGTAATAAGAAGGGAGTAAGGCATCAGACAATGAGGTAGGCAGCATGTCTTAGACACTAAAATTTCTCTGATATCCTCAACTTTCCTCAAAAAAGAGGCAATTAGGATATGTAAAGCTTATGGAAATAAAACATATAAAGGGAATACAATGGTAGTTGTAACTAAAAGGTATTACTAGTTGTGATCATGATACTGGGCTGGATTCACGATGGCTTGCACGGAGACTAAGAGTAGAGTATGACTCCATGCAGCCATCATGTCCGACGAGCGATCCAGGAACAGCCTGTAGGGGTGTGTAAGAGAGCACCTAAAACGGCTCTTACACGGACAAGGCTGGGACATGCAAATCACCTCAATTGCAGGCAAAAGGCATGCAAATGAGGTAGATTTGTGATTCAGGAAACCCAAACCTGTCCGAGTAAGAGCAGTGTTATTTGCAGAAATGTACTCAGTTGACAACTGAGTACCATTCTGCAAATAGCAAAACAGAGCCGTGACAGCTCCGAATAAAGGTTGCATCCAATGCAGGAAGCATGCCAATGGCCAAATATACGGCCATTGGAAATGTTCCCTCATGCAAAATTAAAATAAAAATATTTTTTTTCGCCGATTTCCGATGTTTAAGTGTAGCGCAGCGCCGCGCAAAATGGTCTGCACTCTAAAACCCAGAATACTAAAAATTATAAACCACAAATGTGGATTTTATTGAAATTGTTAATGTACAATGCAAGAGAATGGCAGGCTGAAGACAACATGGCCACCGAGTAGAGGTTGCTAAGGGGGAAGCTCAGTCTAAGACATGTAACCAAGCATTAGCAGGCAATCCTATCCAAATGAGTGTTAGGATAGTGAATCGCAAGTTTACATAGCAAATGAGCACACTCAGTGGAGTGTAGGAGTAGGATATGGGGAGTAACAAAGTAGAAGATAGGTGACATCACGAGGGGGGTATGTTCGAAAGAAGTGAAGCTCAATGGAGCAGAGTGGCATGTGTCCGCTGTCAGTTAGACATCATGGAAAGAGGTGTGTCAACAGATAGGCTAGAGAAAGCCAAGAAATGGAAGGTGTATACCGTGGATAACACCAAAGTTTCTTGCTGAGCGTGCATGCACGTGCGTGAGCGTGTGTAAATGGGAGTAAGACAGTGTGTGCACGTGTAAATGCAAGTAAGACAGAGTGCATGCGTGTAAGCATGAGTGCGCACGTTTAAGCCAGAGTAAGCATGTATAAGGCTGTGTAAAGAGTTGTAAGCGCGTTTGCACTGGTGTGCATGCGTTTTTAACCCAAATAAGCACGTTGTAACCCGAATAAGCAACTTGTAGTCCGTGTAAGCATGTGTGCACGCGTGTTAGCTGCTGTGCATGTGTTAGCTACTGTGCACATGTTTGCTCTTGCGTGTGCGGCACCCCCCCTGAGGAAACAGAAAGGAAAATGGAAGCACAACAAATAGTAGAAGCTACCAGGGAGTACTAGCAGAGCTAGCAGGTGAAAGCAATCAGAATCAGGCAATGACACAGGCAGTACACTAACCAGCCAAGCCTAGCACTTAAAACTCTGCCAACAACAGTCCATTATGTTTCTCACAACAGACACTGCAGTAAGCTAATAGAAGTGAAAACTGAAAAAGCTTCACTGAGACAAAGAAATGTTAGGAGCTGCCATTGCTGTTATAAGGCGACATATGCAACATGTTGAGGGTGGTGACAATGGAAATGCTGCTGGACAACCCACAATGAGGAGACGGAGAAGAGTGTACAGGCTCAGGGTAACCTACCAGGGGCTACATGAGCTGGAGATAGTGGAGCGCTATAGAGTGGACAGAGACCTCCTGCAGCAAATTGTTGAGCTGTGCAGGCCATGCCTCACACACAGAACCAACAGAGGGGAACCCATCCCAGTGGAAACCAAGGTATGTGTTGGCCTAAGAATATTAGCAACAGGTACCTTCCAGAGACCAAATGGTGATATGATGGGGATATCACAGGCATCAGCATCCAGGGTACTACACCAGTTCCTGGATGCCATGCCAGCACATGTGGGAGATCATGTATATTTCCCCAATTCCTGTGAGGTATTGGCCAGCAATATGCGTCTCTTCCAGCAAATAGCTGAATACCCTGAGGTAGTGGGTACAATAGAATGCACGCACATATGCATCAAAGCACCAGCTGGCGAGTGGGGTATGATCTACTTCAACCGCAAGGGCTTCCCCACCATCAACTGCCAGGTCATGTGTGATGCCCAAGGCATAATACTGAATGTGTGTGCAGGCTGCCCTGGAAGCTACCAGGATTCCCATATCTGGCATCTGACGCAGCTGTACCAGATATTTGCCAATGGGAACATCCCACATGGTCACCTAGTGGGAGATGCTGGCTATGCACTGGAGCCGTGGCTGATGACACCCATCTGAAATGCACACACACCTGAACAGGAATGCCATAATGAGGCACACGCACAAACACGTAATGTAATAGAGCGTGTGTTTGGGCTGCTCAAGTCACAGTTCTGGTGCCTGGACACATCTGGTGGAGCCTTGCAGTACTCACCAACTACATGTATCCAAATTGTCATGGTATGTGCTATGCTACATAATATGATCCTGCAAAAACATCTGCAGCAGGACCAGCATAGGCCTGGGCCAAACATCCCCCCACCATTGCCAAGGCCATCACAGGCAGAGCGTGACTCGGAGGAGGAACAACCTGAGCCTGCCCCAGTAGGCAGAAGGAGGCGTGCCCAGTATGCTTTGGCCTTGGCAAAGAGGCAACGCATAGCACATGCACTGACTCAGTAGGAACTCTGGAAATGATACCCCTCTCCGACTCGCACATAAAGAAAAAAGGGATGCCTAAGTTGACACTACCTGCTTCCAAATGTGCAGGGAGTGTAATATGTGCATGCGACATAGGCAGCCCTGCAGCACCACCTAAGGCATGAATGCCATGTGTTAAACAATATAAAGCAGTGCTAAACCGCAATTACTACCATGTACTATATGCAAACAAAATCGCACACACCAACTAGCACAACTGTGGTAAATGTTCAGTAATATTGGGCAACGTCCAGCAATGTTGGTGAATATTGAGCAATGTCGGACAAGCCTGGTCTAAGTAGGGCATAGCTGAACAAAAGCCATCATGCTCATATTTGCTTAACAGGCCCTTAAGCAGTCTGGTCTGCTCAGTATGAAGATATAAAGCAGTGATAGGCCTCGAACCGAGGATACTGTGCACTATAGTACTGAACCACTGAACCATGACAGTATCGCAGTGGTCCACCTGTATGACGGAATGTTGATAAGTCTATGCAAAGTATTCCATGGAAACACTGCAGGCACAGCATAATCCTTGTTGTATTATGACACAAAGGTGAGTCCTGCAGTGAGAGCAGAACCTGACTTCCAACACACACAGTATAAATGTTAATATTGGTCATGTTCGCACACATCAGCAAATGTAGTGGACCTCAGATAGCAACATACTCAGGGTTCACATTGGGCATGCTCACACACTTGAATAATTGAGACAAATATCAGGCAACAAAACATGTAATGTCAGAACTGGGCATGCTCACACACTTAGGCTATGTCTGAGTACAGCAGTGGGCCACGCATATCTAGAAGTTGCATGTGTTAACCCAGGAACCTGTCACTATACAGCAATCTGCCCTGTGCACACAGTTATATGACAACAGACACATCTATAATATAGTGGAACCCTGACATAATCAAATATGTTCTGCAGATACTGAAGTTCTTCATGGAAACTGGTAAAGCAAAGATGATAAAGACCTGCAAATAGTATCAGCAATAAACATTGTGCATCATGAACATAAGCATAGGTTCAGAGGTCGATACTAGGCTATCTGCCCTAGGGCATATACAAAACTAGCCAGAGTGTGTCTGGCATTCGCAACCCTGTCACATTACTACACTGTGTGTGTGAATAGTAGGTCACACATGATAGCCCATGTATGTTTATGCTAGTGTGCCTCTGTCTAGCAGGGACACAGAGGATATCCCAGGGGTAAATATACAATCACTCATACAGTCGTCAAGATGTCTCCAGTAGGTGGTCAGTGGGTGGCTCTGCCTATGTGAAACTGGGATTACATTCTGTAGTGAGTGGAGCCTCTGGGATAAGAATCTGTCCCTCCACAATGTCCTATTAACATCTGTGCTGAGGTATACGTCCCAGCAGTGTGTAGCTCCAAGGGAGTTGGATATCCTGAGGTGGAGCATGTCCAGTAATACTGGTTTGGGTATAGCTGTAAACAACAGGCACACATCATATCTGAGTAGGTGGTAAGCGACTGAGTAGAGCTGGAATTCCTGCATCTGAACTATACAGGGCATCTGTGTGAGTCCCTAGATCTGCTTGGTGAGGACCGTCCGTGGCCAGTACAGTTGCTGCAGGTGTCAGGTAAGGTACAACCCAAATGTGGCATTGTAACCAAGCATGGATGTGATAAGTATAGGGGCACAATGACCTCACTTGATCTAGATGTGAAACCATATGGGATAAGGTGGTGCACATAGCAGGTGTGTCCAACCACTTTGGCAATGTGAGTGTTAAAGGCGACAGTACAAACAAGTGATGTCCCCAAACCCCTAACAGCTCCTACCGTATGTAATGGAGTACTACCTATGTGGTAATGTGTGGCCATGTGGTTACTCCCAAAGGGGATGACTATGCAACTAATGGCATTTAGCTGTAGGCTATGGCTCAGGCACCAGTCATCCATCTTTGTGAGACCCTGATTGACTATGCATGTAGCAGCTGGAGAGTTGATAATGGCACCCAGTTTGCAGTCGAGTGCAAACATGATCAGCCATATTCCCCCTGTGATAGCCTGTACGTAAGACAAATATATACTGAACAAGAGAGATCCCAGGACCAAGCTGTGTGTGATGCCATGTGTAACTTGTGTATAGTCACACATGGCACCTGCAATCCTCACCATGTGGGTGCTATCCCTAATCTAGGTATCAATCCATTGTGTGAGATATGTGTCCAAATTGACGCTGGTGAGCCTATGCATAATGGCCCAGTGGGTTATTGTGTTGAATGGTTTTGCAAGGTTCAGGTAGGCTGTGTGGATAACCGTCCCTATGTCGATGGACCTGTTAGCCATTTAAAGAATACCTACAGGTTCAAGAGGCAAGATCTTCCCACAACAATGCTGAAATGAGTAGGACACAGTGTCTGTAGGTTCCCAATGTCTGTGTGTAGGAGTCCTATGACATTATGCTCCATAACTTTGCAGAACAGGCCACATAGGCTTATAGGGCAATATTGTCTGTGGTCCATTGTGGCACCAACTCTGTGGAGCAGGACCACTGTCACAGTACGCCATTCCTTGGGTGCATATCCTGTGGTAACTCCAATATTGAACAGTGATGTAATGTGAGGGTTACGTTTGTCATGATGCTGGTGTATGATGCAGGCTGGAACACCATCTGGTCACATTGATACTGTGATGTACGCTATGGGTAGGGCAGCACTCACCTGTTACTGTGTGATGTCAGGGAGGTTATACTCTGTTGGGATGGATAGTTGCTCCTTAGGGGGAATGGGTGGGAGACATCTGCACTGAACCTGTTTGCCAAGATTTAGGCAATGTCAGTGGGTTCAGGGTAGGTTTAGTCAGTATGCAGTAACACACAGCATATCAGTGAGTGTCCACCCGGGTTCCTGACATAACTGAAGAAGGCTGTGTGATGGTCCTACATGTCAGGTGCAATTGTCTGGTAGAAGCGGCCCTTAGTAAAGTCCATGAGTGATTGCAGCTGTCTGCTAGTACAGATCACAGATGCCTTCCCTGTCTGGGATTGTGCTCTATCATGTAATAGCATCCTCTTGACATTGTACAGCTTATTAATGGCTGGGGTCTACCAGACAGGTCCCCTGCCATTGTAGTAGTGGGTTTCGTTGTTATTTGGGAGAGCACAATCCATGCAGTCCACTAGGTGTCCATAGAATGTGTATGTAAAGGATGCAGCAGTGTGAGCCGTATATGCCACTGTCTCAGGATCTCTGAAGGATACCACCTTGCTTCGGTGAAGTGAGATGTTGGCTCATGAGAAGTTCACCAAGATTACCCAGGATGGGTGTGTGGAGGGTATATGTACGTCCTGTGAGATACATGTATGTTCTGACCTTATCAATGAGGGGTATACCGCTGTTGTGGAACATAGAGTCCCCATGTTGGTGATGAGCAAGTCCAATATGTATTCCCCCTTTTGGCTCTGCTGACTGGTTGTGCCAAAGCATATGAGTCCACAAATTGTAGTGACTGTTGGGTGAGGTTGTCGGGGCTTGAGTAGTATCCCCAGTCAATATGTGTGTATATGAAGTCACACAATATAATGGTGTCTGTGGAGACCTGCATATTCTCCATGGTTCCCACAAAAGCCGAGTGTGGTTCCTGAGTTTGGGAGTGTGTTCTGTAGCAGGCAACAAACTGAAAGGCAGTATTGCACAATGGTAGTTGTCTATGTATGGTCTGTGATGCTTTGTGCAGTGCTACTAACCTGGAGGTGTGTGTATCTGTGATGTATATGGATACTCCCCCTAGTTGTGTTGTCTGTTCCAAGTCTTGTTGTCAGACAGCATGGTATGGAACATAACCTGGTAGTGCTGGTGTACATAAGTGAGCCTGAACCAGGTGTCTGTCAGTGCACAGATATTGCTCTCCTCCATACTGAGGAGAGTCCTAAGTGGCCACAATATGAGGTTAACACAACTGTTGTTGAGCAGCATTACCCTTAGTTTCATTTAACCTGTAATGTCTATGGAGGTGGGTTTGTCTTCTGAGCCCTGCGTAAAAAAGGCACTCTGGTGGTAACAAGAGCCTTAGCCAGCATACCAAAGTTCAAGGGTGACAGGTGCAAGCTGTCCATAGTGAAGCTACGTGGCATTCTGAGCATGTCACCATATGCTGACAGACACTGTATCCCCTATGAATGAAACAAATTTGTTAGCCAACTGTTAAATGTGATATGTGTGTCCGTATACTGTGACATCATAATTGGTGGGTGTAAGATGCTAGACAACGTCAGGGTCATACTGGCCTGGGCTACATGATCAGAGTGTACCTCCATGTATCATGTCATGTGGTCCAGGGAGTAAAGTCTGAGGTGACACACACCAGCATGGATATTGATGGTGCCAGTCTTGTACTTGCTGGGGAGTGACCTGACTGTCTGTGTTATGCGGCAGATCCTGGCACCCAACAGACAGCCCAAAGTGACTATTCCCTTGTCAGGGCTGGTGAGTGGTACGTCAGTGTGTCTGAACATAAGTGTTGCCTATTACAAGTGTATTAGGTGTGTTGTTTAGCCCGAAGGGAAGTGACTGTGTGGCACACTGACATTGTGAACTTAGTGATATGTGGGTATTGTAGTGGGGTAACAGGTGTGTGTGTCTGCTTTGGGGGCCTCTGCTGCTTAAGTAGAGTACATTTATAGCATCCGAGTATGTCAATGTGTGCTAATGTGTTTTGAGTGCTGTTGCTAGAGGATATGTGAGACTGATATGTGGTGTGTGTGGTTACCTTCACCACCTGATAGACTGTGCCAGTCATGGGTCGAGAGACTTCAGCTCCCTGTATGTCTATATAGGTGCATCTCACACATATATCTGAGTTTGTCGGGAGGAGGAGAGGGTTGTCTGTGTACATGAGGCAGATGTGACATTGTGTCAGTATCACAATATCCCCCAGCTGGACTGAAGAGTACACACAAAACCGACCCCTGCACATGCCAGGATATTATCATGACATACTCTGTAGCCTGATCACAAAGGATCAGTAGGGTGTTAAGCATGTAAAAGTGTATAACAGGAATTAGTGCTCATGTTCGTTAGTGTGCTGTAAATGGGAGCTGAGAAGAGGAGTCCAGACTGAATCATGGCACCTCCTTCAGCTATGTCATAAATATCAATGTACACACATATATGTCCTGGTCAGGGCCAACTGTACCTGAGTGTCAGTGCTTACATCATGACAGCCAGGCCCATATGTACATACCCATACCCCACTGACAATAGTCCACATCATCATACCAGGAGATATCACATGTAGAATGGATGAGCAGCTACCCCACTGCCAAAAGCATGGCAGCAGGTGGAATACATCGATTCCCAATATGTGTCATGCACAAACTACAGAACAAACAGATCATGCACCTGAACAGTTAGCTGAGCCGCACCCCCTACACAGGATGTGGAACCGCTGAATGTGTCACAGCTACATATGGCACTCCCCACAAGTGTTGGTGCACAACACACCATGGGAAGTCATGTCCAGTACGCCTATGAGGTCTGATCTGCAAGGTTATGGAGTCCATCATGGTTGCAGTCATAAACAGAGCTATTGGAAGCTGACACAAACACAACCCTACCAACTGTGGTATGTTCATGTGCGGATCATGGTTCCAAAACATGCTAGACTGCTTGCAAGGCAGCCACCCAGGACATACATCAATGAACACATCTACACATGTGTCACATAGACTTTGAATAGCCCTTTATCAACATCCCAGACACATGTAGTACCCACAAAACCAAGAAGCTGTGCATAAATATGTGTTGACATATGATGGAACGTCAATGTGTCCACAGATAGATCACACAAGGTAAGGATACTGAGGTCATGTTCAAGCTGTTGACACCTGCTGACCCACATGGACCATTCCTGGGATTTCATAAAACAAAGTGTACACACATCACCGTGTCCAGTCTGATTATGTCACCATCCTATAAATACAGCAGGAGAAGAGAAACCAGCTAGTAAAACAAATAGCATGCCATGCTAATGCGTCTTTCTCTCTAGTATCATAACATAGATAGGTAGGGGTTTGAATCCTGCAAACGCTGACTGTGTGTGGGGGGTGTATGTGTGCAATTGTCTTTGAAAGGAGTTCCCTTTTTGGAGACTGGGAAAACACACTAGAAGATGTACATTGCTCTTTGGAAAGACTGATGATGTCACCATCCTAGAAATACAGCAGGAGAAGGAAAGCCACCCAATAAAGCAAATAGCGCACCGTGCTAATGCGTCTCTCTCTCTAGTATCATAACCATAGGTAGGTAGGGGTTTAAATCCTGCAAACGCTGACTGTGTGTGTGGGGGGGGTGAATGTATGTGTGCAATTATCTTTGAAAGGAGTGCCCTTTTTGGAGACTGGGAAAACACACTAAAAGATGTACATTCCTCTTTGGAAAGACTGATGATGTCACCATCCTAGAAATACAGCAGAAGAAGGCAAACCAGCCAGTAAAACAAATAGCGCGCCATGCTAATGCGTTTCTTTCTAGTATCATAACATAGGTAGGGGTTTGAATCCTGCAAACGCTGACTGTGTGCAATTGTTTCTGAAAAGAGTTCCCTTTTTGGAGACTGGGAAAACACACTAGAAGATCTACATTCCTCTTTTGAAAGACTGATGATGTCACCGTCCTAGAAATACAGCAGGAGAAGTAAAACCAGCCAATAAAGCAAATAGAGTGTTGTGTTAATGCATCACTCTCTAGTATCATAACATTGTTAGGTAGGGGTTTGAATCCTGCAAATGCTGACTGTGTGTGTGTTGCTGTTGGTCAACACTGTGTGGGTTTTGCTTTTATTATGGTATGACATCATATGATGACAACAGTAAGTGCATTGCAGACATCAGGTATCTGTGTGGCAAATATATATGTGTACATGTCCCCTCAATCAGAACATAGGTGTGAAGCCTGCATACTACATGTATACATTTGTTTCCATTGACAGGTTGCGCTGCTGCTACTCAGATTATAGGTCACATATGTATGTGTGTGACATGGCCATCCACTGTCATGTTCTGTGACCAAGGTCATCTGTGGCACACACACCCATGACAGTTACTGAAGAGTAGTGTGAGTGAGGGTATATGGCTGGGGTATATGTCAGACATGGTCATACACAACAAAGTCTGCCAAGAATGGACAGTCTTTATAGGTGTACGACTGCCTTGTGGATATGCAATCAGGCCTCTAATGTCTGTGATGCACCTTAGGACTCCACAATACCTATGGATATGTGGATACGAAGGGACACATGACATAATATGGGTCTGTATGTACACAATTGTACCCGATACACATGTTGAGGGCTACCACCGGTGTGGTACTGATGGGATACTATGGATAGTACATGAGGATGACTATGCCATAGTCAGCTTATTGCTATACAGCATGTATCACACAACAGGTATCTGTCTGTATGATACCCTTGTGTAGGATATGCGTCCCATCCAGGGAATGCATTGTAGGACATTCCATGCATTCCCAGATTTGGATGGACACATCCCTAGTGTGCCTGCATGTACCTAAGGGGGCTATATGACTCACAGGTGTGGTCACAGTAATGGGTGGCGGTCATCACCACTGGTTAGTGTTATAGTGTAGCACCGGAAGGATCCAATTGATACTGGGTTCCCTACTACTGTGTGTCAATTGTCAGGACATCATCCAATGATTGCTTATAGTCATTCTGTTGAGGTTGTGTATACTACCAGACTGCAAATCATTGACTGATATTAACGGTATCACCCACAGCATAGTGTCAACATATGTCATACACACGTCTACCCATGTTAGTACATAACTGTAGTAGAATGCATACTGGCCATTGAAAGATGCAATGGGATGTTAATAATGTGTACAACAGGGTATGCCACATGTCCCATGTGTCCACTATGCACGTACATCCAGACAGTGTGCACCCACCATGTTCACAGATGTACACTTGCTAATCTGTACTGCACACATCACACACATACTGTTCACTCACTAACACATGCTGGCAACACATCACACATCAGCCAAGTGGCACATTGGTGGATAATACATACTCAGACCTAACAGTGGTGTAAACAATGCTACATTGACAAACAGAGCTTTGATGCATAATGTCTGCTCAGATATACCTACAAGGATGTAGTTAGACTTCCTTGTTGACAACTCGCTATTATTGCTACACTGCTATAGTGTCACCCTGTGCATCAGCACCATGTTAGCCTGTCCCTCCATTGATAATGCAGATGACAGGAGACGGCACAGGTATCATCATATGCACAGGGCGTTTTGTTGTTTGCCAGAGCCTGACATTGACCCATCCAATTGACATGTCTGTGTGTGTGTGTGTGTGTGTGTGTGTGTGTGTGTGTGTGTGTGTGTGTGTGTGTGTGTGTGTATGTGTGTGTGTGTGTGTGGGGGGGGGACAACAGTACAGCATGGGCCAATGTTGATGTAATGTGTGTGTGTATGTGTGAGCCCTAGTCGTTTGCTTAATGTGTGTGTGTCTGCATGCACACAGCTCCACCATGTGGCTGCCATATATGGTGGTTTGTGGGACAGCCACAGACTGTGCCTGCTTGGCTGTACAGATCACTGTCTCCGGCCACAGACACAGTACCTTTGCCTGGCAGGGGTGCTACGGACAGTATCGGGTACCAACCCTGACTGGGTAGTGTCATCAGAGGCAGAGGTATGATGACTGGACCTATGTCCCTGCTGGGACTGGCCAGAGCCACGTGCACAGGGTCTACTGGGATGGAAAATGGACAGGCCAGCCCCAGCTTTGCTGGGGCTGGTACTGCCACTACGGGAGCGGCTGTGAGCTGTGGGCCATCCGTGACCACTGCCAGCTGTTGCTGTTGTTGGCATACGTCCGCGTTGACGTGGCAACCGTCCCGCACGGTCCTGGCTTGAGGAAGACATGTTGTGGAGGGCATATATTGTCTCCACCCAACGTCTATCAATGACCTCGGTGTATGTCTGGATGGCACTGGCAAGGTCACGGATGCTGTCATTGATGGCGGTGTTATGTGCCCTCTGCGCCCTAAGTCCCTGCCTGGTGTACCATTCCATACGTGCCTGAGCCTGCATTACAGCCCGGAATATAGTGGTCGTCGTAAGACCTGTGAGGGCACGCCTGCCAGGGGCAATATGTCCAGTGATGCTCCCCGAGAACCCCTGGACCTCCGCCTATGTGGTACCATTGCGGGTCTACGGCTGTGGCTGCTGTGAGGGGATGCACGTGCCATGGGTACCACACTCTCCTGGTCCATGCCAACTATATGCTGTCCCTCCCCTATGGCCATTGGTGGTGAGGGATGTAATGGCAGTATGAGTGTGCACACAGATGGGGTTGAACGCTGTGTACTGTCGATTGGTGGACCAAGGACAGACCCTGTCAAATCTCCCCATGCTAAAATACATGTTTCATCATCACCACTATCCGTGACAGTGACTTCAGGTCACCTGCTGCTTTTGCCAAGCCCTACCTCAGCACCTGTGAGAAGAAGACAGGAAGCACACGTTACGGTCTGCACATGCACACATGCACACATGCCCACATGCACACATGCACACATGCGCACAGGAACACATGCACACAGGCACACAGGCACACAGGAACACATGCACACAGGAACACAGAAACACATGCACACTCCTCACTACAGCAGATACACACACACAACAGACTTCCAAATCATACTCAATACTGGTTGAAGGTGGGTGACAGTATCACAAGGCAAACAGTCACGCACACGTGTCAGCATGCAGAATAAGTGTTGCTCAAGTCCATGCAGTGTGAGTGTAGACAGCCATAGTTGATGACAGTGTACATGGCTGTGGTGCATGTGTGTACATCTTCAGTGATTGCCTACACCCTGGAACACAATGTGTACAAGGACACAACATTTCTGTGCAAATATTATAAGCTCTGCAATGTCCTGTGCACCATCGCACACAGGTATACATACCATGGCTGCATGTGTTATCTGTGTGTCACATGTATTTCCATGTCTGATTACAGTGTCTGTGTCTGTAGCAGATAATTGTGGACACAGGTGTAGCACATGCATACTATGTACACACATGGGATGGGTGGTGCATGTATACGTGATGGGATACCAATCCTGGACATGGCAATTGTAACAGTATGGAGTGTAGTACCATTAGCCATCATCATCATGCATCATACCTCCCTGGACTACATGAAAAGAGACATAGAGTAGCTCTCTGGGCATGTAGCCCAGGCCGGTATGACCCTGACCTTGAGTAGCATCTTACCCTCACCAAGAATGATGCCACAATATGAAGACATAATGATCAATTTCAACAATTGGCTTAAGTATTGGTGTCATTCAAAGGGGATCCAGTGCCTGTCAGCCTGGGATGACATGCTTGACAAGACACGATGCTTTGCTAGGGATGGCTTGCACCTGTCACCCCTGGGCTTTCGGATATTGGCAAAGGCTCTTGCTACACCTATAGTGCCTTTTTTAGGCAAGGCTCAAAAGACAAACCCACCTCCATAGGTATCACAAGGGATAAGAAACTAAGAGTAATGCTACTCAATGCCAGAAGTCTAAATCTCAAGATGCACGCACTCAAAACTCTCCTTAGCATGGAGAACATCGATACCTGTGCAGTAACAGAAACCTGGTTCAAGGCTCCCGAGAGCACCCCAGCACTACCAGGTTATACCTCATACCATGCTTTTCGGCCCCAAAACTTGGACCATACCACAAAAGGAGGGGGAGTATCAATATTCGTCAAAGATACCCACACCTCCGGGTTGGTGGCACAGCACAAAGCATCAGAGACTATCCATGTGCAACTAACAGTGGGTAAAACTGCCTTCCAGTTTATAGCCTGCTACAGACCACCCTCCCAAACCCAGGAACCCCACTCAGCCTTCCTGAGAACACTGGAAAATATGAAGGTCTCTCCAAACACCATTATATTGGGCGACTTCAACTACCCAAACATAGACTGGGAGCATTACTCTAGCTCCAACACCCTAGCCCAAAGGTTCCTAGAATTTATAAACTCAAATGCTATGGAACAACTTGTTACCACTCCCACAAGAGGGGAAAACATACTGGACCTGATTATCACCAAACATGGGGACTCTATGCTCCAGACCAGAAGTGTATCCCTCACTGGTAAGATCAGACCATAAACTAATCTCACTGGATATTCACATCCCGACTCCACCCCCTGCCCTGAAAACCACAGTGAAAAACTTCTCTAAAGCAAATTTCACACTCCTCAAAACTGAGGTGGAATCCTTCAAAGCCCCCGGGCCTGTGGAAAATATGGCCCAGACTGCAGAATCCTTTATAAACGCATTCTATGATCACCTTCAGGAATGCATGGATCATGCAATCCCAAATAAAATCAAGACCCAATCCTCCAAAGGCAGATGTCCTGTCTGGTGGACCCCGGCCATAAACAAACTATACAATAGAATGAGGAAGCTACTACATGATAGAGCCAAATCCCAAAGAGGGAAGGCATCTCTGATCAGTATTAGCAAAAAACTATGGGCACTCATAATATCGTCTAAGGCCAGCTTCGAGAGAAAAATTGCACAGGACACTAAGGATAATCACAAGGCTTTCTTTAGTTATGTTAGGAACCTGGGTGGGAATTCCCAGATATGCTCAGAATTAGTCCAAAATGACAAAAAATACACCAAACCCACAGACATTGCCAACATCCTAGCTGACAGGTTCAGCACAAACTCCCCCCCTCCCCACCAAAATGGCAAATATCTATCCCAGCAGAGTGCTGTCCCCCTGACATCTCAGATGCTCAGGTAAGAGCTGCCCTCTCCAAAGCAAAAAACACAGCATCAATGGGACCAGATGGTGTCTCGGGCTGCATCCTACATGAACTCCAAGAAGAGCTAAACCCAAACATAAAACTACTGCTCAATCTCAGCCTTACTACAGGATATGTACCCTAAGAGTGGCGTACAGCAACAGTGGTCCCTCTCCACAAAGGTGGTGCCTCAACGGATCCTGGAAACTATCGCCCCATAAGCCTGACTAGCTTGGTCTGCAAAGCTATGGAAAGGATCATCATGGACCTCATAAATAAAGATATTGGGGACCTACAGACACTGGATCCTACCCAGTTCGGCTTTGTTAAGGGCAGATCCTGCCTCTTAAACCTGGTTGATTTCTTTGAAACAGTCACCAAGGCCATTGACGAGGGGAAGGTGGTCCACACAGCCTACCTGGACCTCGCAAAAGCCTTCGATACAATACCCCACTCGGGCATTATAGATATGCTCACCAGCTTAAATATAAATCCCTATGTCACTAGATGGGTTGTAAACTGGTTCAAGGACAGAACCCGCATGGTTAGAATTGCTGAAGCTATGTCAGACTCCAAACCAGTTACAAGTGGCGTCCCACAAGGCTCAGTCCTGGGACCTCTCTTGTTCGGTATATATTTCTCGGAGGTATAGGCCAACACGGAATGACTGTGGCTGACCAAGTTCGCAGATGACTGCAAACTGGGCACCATAATCGACTCTCCAGCCGACACAAGCATCCTCCAAAAGGGCCTCATAGAAACAGACAACTGGTGCTAGAGCCATGGCCTCAAGCTAAATGCCAAAAAGTGTATAGTCATCCCCTTTGGCAAAAACAAAGTGCCCACAAATTACCACATAGGTGGTAATCCATTAAGTACAGAAGAAGTAATTAGGGACCTGGGGACCCAAGTTGATAGCAATCTCTCATTTGACAACCACGTGTCCAAAGTGGTTAGAAAAACATTTTATATAGCCCACCTAATCATGAAGGGATTCACATCTAGATCAGGGGAGGTCATCGTGCTTCTTTACTCATCCCTCATCAGGCCCATAATTGAGTACAATGCCCCTTTTGGGATGTACCTTACCAGACACCTGCAGCAACTGGAAAGACCCCAAAAGTACCTCACCAAGAGGATCAGAGGGCTCAAACAGATGCCATATGCTGCCCAGTTAAAGAAACTCCAGCTCTACTCAGTGGCATACCGCCTGCTCAGTGGCGATCTGTGCCTGACGTATAAAGCCGTGTCCAACCCAGAATTAATGGACATGCTGTACCTCAGAAAATCCAAATCCCATCGAGCTATGTGCTCGAGAGACTTGAACCTCAGCACTGAAATAAATAGGACATGCTGGAGAGATAGATTCATAACCCAGAGGCTCCCTTCACTCTGGAATAAAATCCCAGTCCAGGTTAGGCAGAATCCCTCACTGACTCTCATCAAGAGGAATCTTGATGAGTGGATGGGAGATCATAGGTTTACCCCGGGTATCACTTCTGTGTCACTGTTAGACAGAGGCACAGTATACTAACCTCGAAAAAGGGCATAGCAAAATTAATTTAAAATGGGTGGCGAAAGCCAAACACACTCTGGCTAGGCTTATATATGCCCTAGGGCAGATAGCCTAGTATGAACCTATAAAGCTATGAACCTATGTGGTCACTCAAGGCCACTAAAGTGTGCTAGACCACTGCCTAGCAAGCTGTACCTGAACCGCAGTGCTGTGGCTAAGTTCACAATTACACAGCCACATTGCATAAGGGTGTGTGAGGTGTCCAATAAGAACATTGCCTAACATGACTGTGTTATGTGTTGAGGAGTGTTGCACAGCCCCATGCTAGGCCCCTTCCCCTCAGGTATGGTATGTGTGGTGTGTGGATGACATGTGGGATACTGAAGTGTGACCTGGCAGCGGGTGTCCGGTTACACTATGTGTAGCATGTTGAGGTGTACTGCGTATGACAAACGTGTTATGTTGTGTACATGTGTGTCAACTATGCCTATCCAATGTGCAGTACAGTATTGCCACATTTGTGTCTGATGCTCTGTGCATTGCATGTGAATGAGGCAGCTACTGACATTACTGAGATGTTTCACGTCTCACAGCAAACATCTATAGCATGCATTATGAGTAGGTGTGTTATGTGTACATGGCCTACACCTCACCTATGACATGCACAGTTCAATACCAAGTTTAGAGTGCTAACACACTCACCAGCATGTAACGTCTGCACTGCTGTCACACCAGAGGGACCTGCAAGAATATGACACAGTTTGTCAGTGGCCACACCTGTGGCATTGCTACTGTGAGTGTGCAAAACTACAGTAGAACAACAGGCATAGGTGTACAGATACTATTCAAATTATCAGTATTGCACACGATAGGCAGCACAACTGCTAAACACAGTACACATCTCACACATGCATAATCTAACAATACAGGTAACAGTAGTCTACAGCTAGGGCATGTTACCTGCACGCTCCATGTCACTATGCTGGGTGGCTCCGGCCTCCATGATGACACATGTGTGATGTTGCTGTTGCTGTAGGCCAGGGGCTACCACACTTAGCAGCAGTTCCTCCACTCTGGTGAGGGGGGATGTATGGCCACCCCACTACCTGTGGGAAGCTGTTGTCTGTGGATATCAGACACATGCCGCCGGACATGTCTAATTATATCACTTCAGTGATGGTGGACCTGCTCATATGTCTGGTTATGCATGCCTATGTCATTTACCCAACAAACAAGTTCTTGCCACAGTGCAGTACGCTCCTGCTGGTGCTGGCTGGCCCTTGAAAACAGCAGGGTATAGTGCTGTACCAGGCTGTGGTGGATTTCCTGTTCCTCTGCAGCTGTGTAGCAGGGGTTCCTGTGATGAGCCATTAGCCTTGAAGACAAGTAAACAATATGTGTGAGCAAGTCATGTGGCACACTTAACATTATACAGTACAGATATCAGTTAACTGCCATATATAGCATTGGTTCATCTGTCAGAGGAATATCTGTGAATCTCAAAGGGGAGGCTACTGTCCACCTGTGTCCCATGTTCCCTTCTGACACCTTCAGTGTTAGTCAGGCAACCACCTATCTGGTAGTTAGTGGGTAAAGTGTTTTGGAATGGGGTATGGCACTGCAGTATCAACACTGGTGATCAGTCCATGCCTTGGTCACCAGGCACCTGTTGCAATACATCTGAGCCTGTGTCTCCCCCTCTCACAATATATATATATATATATATATATATATATATATATATATATATATATATATATATATAAAAATATGTATATACATGTACATTTATATATCACTCTATATACACATATCTATATATATATCTATATACGTATATGTATAATATATATATATATATATATATATATATATATATATATATATATATATACACATATCTATATATATCCATAGATATCCATATTTATCTGTATATATTATATATCTCTATATATATCTATATATGTATATATCTATATATCTACATATCTATATATATATATATATATATATATATATATATATATATATATATGTGTGTGTGTGTGTGTGTGTGTATACACTTACATATGTGTGTGTGTGTATATATATATATATATATATATATATATATATATATATATATATATATATATATATATATATATATATATATATATATATATATATATATATATATATATATATATATATATATATATATATATATATATATATATATATATATATATATATATGTGTATATATACACATACTTGTAAACAGCCACTGCTGTACATATACATGCACATATATGCAGAAATACTGGCTACCTTTCATGGTGGGAATATCAATTATGGAACAGTAGTGAGACATATGATTATGTAATAATATTACACAGTGTTGTGCAGAATGCATTTTGCTATCCTCAGGCCGTATAGCCGTAGCAGACCTCACTGGCTGTAACTCAGTCCCACAGCATTTAACCACCACATGACATATACCTGCACTGCTTGCTGTTTTCAATGCCACACACTACAACCTACATAGATATGTGCACATAGCAACCTTCAAATACATATATATGTCCAGCCTTCACTAACAGTTGCAGTATGTCCCTTGCCCTATGCACATCTGCATATACATAAAGATACGGACTGCTACCACATAAGGAGTGTTCACAGAATGTAGAGTACCCTTCAGACACATCATTCGGATGCCAGAAGATACATCTGTGTTACATACCTTTTTCACCTCAATCTGTTGTACCTGTTGATGTTTTTTTTATTTTTATTTATTTAGGTCGGCGTCCTCCACTGCCTCTGTTTGTTTTAATTTTTGTTTTGGTTGGTCGGTGTCTCCAACCGCCTGTTTTTTTTTTGGTTTCGTCTCTCCAACTGTTTGTCTGTCTGTCTGTCTCTCTCGCTTGCTCTCTCTCTCTCCAGTTGCTGCAATGATATTATCGCATGTGTGGACAGCAGGTACAAGCTGCTTTTGTAGGTATCTGCACATGTGCATGTGATGACCTCTGCACCAATTGGTGCCCACCATTTAGTAATTGCCTGCAGCCTGATGTGTGGTAATTGCAGTTCTCACTGTGATTTCAGAACACTGCTATAAAATTATAGGTTAGGTAGGTGTAGGCCTTTCAGTTTTGCAAGGTGGGGACCATTCTTGTTTGCTGTGGACACTGTTGTGTCAGTCAGAAGGTTGGTATATGTCTCATATCTGAAGCTGGGTTGTAGCCAGTGAAATACATGTTGTACTAAAACCTGACTGTTGCTTCTTCAAGTACACTCTTTTCAGTGTGTAAGTTTACTCACACCTCCTAATGCTAACACTGGATACATGGGAGTATGTACTTTATTTTGGAATTAGGGAATTAACTGGCACACAACAGTAGTTATTGCAATGTATTCCTATGGCTTTCCTATTTTCCCTTTACATCCAGTCCTTGTAGTGTATGTCATATTTCTTTATTGCAATGTATTCCTATGGCTTTCCTATTTTCCCTTTACATGCACTCCTTGTAATGCATGTTATATTTCTTTCAGCACCAAGTTATTGCATATATGCTGTGGCTTAGTGGTGCATCATGCAGACTGGTGAGTCCAAGGTGTGGGGTTTGAGACTGACAAGGGTATTTTATTTTGCTGCTGAGCAATACAAGGGCCTTGTCATACAGAGTGACAAAGGCACTTTGAAGCAGTTGTAAGCGAGTTGGCGTGGGTTTGCACGATGCTTAGCGATGCTAAGCGACGCTTAGCTCAGATTAGTGTATTTTAGCAATACTAAGCTAAGCTAAGCTTAGATCATGTTATGTTAGCAATAGTAAGCTAAGCTTGGTGGAGCTTATCATATCTTAGCAATGCTAAGCTAGGCACACACATGCGCACACTGGTGCAAACCCGCTTACTACTGTTTACAAGTGCTCACTCCCACTAACCCCCGCGCTCATGTCTTTGACAGAAAAGTAAATGGGGAGATAGGAATGTGGTGATAAAGGGTGCTCAAAGAGGGTAAGACAGTAGGGAAACTAGCTTGGGATGTACACAGTGGGTGTGGAGAAGGTCCATAGCTGCCCATTTCTTTACCAGCAACAGCTGTGCATCTGCAATATATTAGGTGGGATATTTGAAACCTTCCACCCCTGAGAGAATGGTGAGGACATCTAAGTATGTTGTACTACCAATTATGAATATCAGGCACATGCACTGTTTGTGAACTGCTATACTGTCATTAGTACGTTACTCACATATGAACAGTTTGTGGTTTGTGTTGGCATTAGCACAGTCTGATCAGGACGACTGGACATATTTCTGTACTGTGTATGCCTACCTACACCCTTGGTTGTGCCTGACTACACGGGTATATAGTACCTTTGGGTAGGGGTGCAGAACTGCAGTGTGCATTATTTATTATCGTGTGATGTTTATCTTACTGAACATGCAGAGTTGCTGTGTACCTGTAAGTCTATGAAGGCTTGAAGTCTGTCTGAGTATCTCCCACCTGTGGACATATCCAGATGGTAGACAGAGGTCAGCCTAGTATTCTTTGACTGTGCACCACAGCAGTCTTTTCAGCACCTGAACAATGGCATTGTCACAGGTGGTTGCTAGCAGTACATGGCTACATCCTTTGCTATTTCTTTGATGTACTTCTACATAAGGGCATGCTTGTGGGATTCATTCTACAGCTATTTGCAGAGTGTGTAACAGCAGACAAGCTGATATGCATGTGTGTTTCTGACTCTTCCAGGCCTCAGATACTCTCACGTATATATTTGAACAGCCTCAGGAAAAGGTACATATAACTGGGATACACCTGTCATATAGTTCAGACATTTTGCAGTTCAGACTTTGGGTGATTCAGAGCATTTCTATTACCACACCTTTTCTAATGTGCAAGCAGTGTCTACTCTCACGTATTGACATTTGTTATTAAGTGAGATTCAACACCTTTCTGCCTACTGTTAGTACATTTCACAGGGAGTCAGGGGGGCACAGCTAACATTTGTTTACAAATCAGGGTCATCACTGTAGAGCAGTCACTGTTGGGAGGTCTGGCCTGTGACCTATGCAGATATGCCAGTGTTTATCCTGCCCTGATACTGTGTGGGGTTTGTAAGCTGCTACTGAAACCTTATTCCCTACTAGCATGGCTGATTCTCTTTTCACAGTCATGTCATGCAATTCAACAACATCTGCTGGTTAAGGCCCACAGTACAAGATTTGTGTTATGGCATTCATTTTTTCCCTTTACATTCCCTCATAGTAATGCATGATATATTTATTACAGCAAAAAGTTATTGTATATCTGCTGTGGCTCAGTGGTAATTCATGCAGTCTAGTGGGTCCGGGGTTCGAGACTGACAAGGGTATTTTATTTTGCTGATGAGCAGACTACAGACCTTGTCATACAGAGTGACTAAGGCACTTTTAAGCAGTTGTAAGCAGGTTTGCGTGAGTTTACATGACGCTTAGCTATGCTTATCTATGCTTAGCTAAGCGCACACAAGCGCATACCCACTGACTACTGCTTAAAAGTGCTTACTCCCGCTAACACCCGCGCTAATTTCTTTCAAAGAAAAGAAAATGGGGAAATAGGAAAGTGGTGAAAAAGGGGGCACAAAGAGAATAGGACAGTAGGAAAACAAGTTCGGGATGAGCAGGAAGGATGTAGGGAAGGCCCATATCTGCCCAATTCTTTACCAGCAACAGCTGTGCATATGTTAGAAATTTAGAGTGAGATTTGAAACCTTCCACCCCTGAGAGAGGAGTGAGGACAACAAAGTATGTTGTACAGCCAATTGTAATTATCAGTTTACATGTCCAGCAGACATGTGTGCAAAATGTACAGCTATGTATGGGGCGTAATTTTTTTGCAGGTACAGATTGCCCTTTTTTATTTTTTTTTTCAGGTAAGAGTGGAATGTGAGGTAAAGGAAGTAGGAATATTGAGGGAGGTGGGTTGGGGAGGTTAACAGACAAGACAAACAAGATGCATACAGGGGCAGAGAATGACACATGTGGTGGGTACACACAATTGACGGGGACGGATGTTTGGATATCGCAAGCCCATGAGCCCACAGATGGCAACAGTGGAACTGAGATACTCACCCATGGGCAGTTACCACTGTGCCTTCACAGCCCAGGCCGAGGCTGTGCTGGGGGCTGGATAGGAGGGGCAGGCACACCCGTGAGTTGTGCCACTCTCGCCTCATGCTGGCGTAGGGGATCAGTCACGGAACGCCTGATCTCACTACGCACCACAGACCGGACCCTTTGGAGGGTGAGTGGAGGCTCTCCTCCAGCCACGCTTGCAGAGGGGGGGGTGAGCCCCATCCCCTGCAGTGCTTCCACCCGAAGGTGGCACAGGGCCACCGGAGGAGGAGGTCCCAGGCTGGGCACTGGTGCCAGGTGCAATTGCCAGCTGAGGTGGGAGAGGTGGGTCCGCTGGGACCCGCCTTCCCAGTTGTCCTATGTTTAGCAGTATTTAATGGCATTTTGGGTTAGTGACAAACACCATTCCAAATTAGTTGTAACAGCATGCATTAGTATTCCCATTAATCAAACACACATGAATTCCAAACGTTGAACAGCAAGCATAACACATGCATATTTAGAACAACAGTGGGCATTCCAACAGCATGCAGGGTTGATTGGTGGCAACAGGCCATCATGTTTGGATATGTGAACAGGGCACATGCATCAACGTACATGCAGATATGTATAAACCAACAGGACAAATGTCCATAGGAATTAATTGTGAATACACATACCCAGTTTGGTGTGGAATGGCATCATTTGTGAACATAACATGGGGTGGTAAAATATTGCATTAACAACTTAAAATACCTATTTGTATACTGTACATTCCTACTAGATGCAGATATATATCCCCTACATGTATTAGTACAGTTCCCTGTATGTAACCTTAGAAATGTTGGTGATGGAGATGTTACTGCTACATTAATATACATTCCATTTGTATTCATATATGTTTATATCTGGCTGTGTTCAGGTAAAGTATCCTGCTACATTTGAGCAGTTACGTACAGTTCTAGCAACACACTGACATTTGTGGGATCACAAGCACAAGCTACTCATGTACCGGATTAACATGCACATACTATACATGAAACAGTTGGGGACTATAAATATTCTTCTGAGATACTGGCATTCCCATCAGCCAATTTATATGGGCCTAGACAACTGTGGATGTTCAGCATTTCATACAACCATACTATCTCCATAAGGCAAGAGTACAACAACATATGCAAAATGTGGGACAGACACAGTCCAGGTATTGTACTTTATTAAAAACATTTCACTCTTTGGTTGTGGCTGTCTCATTCATTTCATTATGTAGTGCATGCAGTATACCTTTATTCCAGACTTCTTACACCTTTATTGGTAGCTTCAAACTCTTTCTCACACTCTCTCACTTATTATATATTTACATTTCAGGATGGTACTTAATTTCAGGCTTTATTAACATTTATTACTGGGTTACAACAATCCTTTCCAGCTGACTCACTTATTTCATATGACAGTATATACAAGGATGTATTCAATACTTGTCTGTCCTTTATTGATGGATTAGAACACTCATTTTCAGGCTGAAGCAGTTATCTGATATTACAATACAGGTGGAAACTCTATTTGAGACTTGTTTATTCTTTATTAATGGATTACAATATTCCTTTTCAGACTGCATCACTTATCTGATCGTAGAATACTAACAGAAGCTTTATTCTAGGCTTATTTGACCATTATTACTGGGTTACAACACTGAACTCTTTTACAGGCTGTCTCACTTATATTCTATAATAATACCAGCTGAATAATTACTAACCTGCCTGGTGGCGCAGCCTTAACAGCCTATCAGCATAGGCTTGCCAATTCGCGGAATGAACACCTGCAGCTGTAATATAAATGAAGGGATATTGGAACATACCTATCCATACTATAGGCTAGGATAGCATTTCTTACATACTTAATTACATGGATACTTACTCAGTAGTGGGGCATTGGGCATATGATGGGCCTCCTGGATCCATCAGTTCAGTTGGTCCTCCTTTCGACGCTTCAGGTCTGCATGGTGGTGACGGACCTGCTCACCAGTCCTGGGAATGCCTGTGGCACTGGTAAGATCATGTGCCAACTGGTTCCACGCCTTTGCCTTGTATGCTCCCCATTGAACCTGGCCCTGCATGAGTCGGCCTTCATGTTGGTGGACTAGGAGCCAAACCATATAATTAGACTCCTCAATGCCCCACGTTTGCACTCTAAAGTGATTGCCCTCTCCGACGTCTGCCATCCTGACTGCAAGTGGTTACCACAATCAGTTATGGTGAGTTTTCGCACCTATGGGGCTTAAATATGCCTCATTTTCCGCACGTTTTTGTGATTGGTCATTTTTGATAATTCTAAGCTGACTGCAGACCTGCTTAGTAATGGTTAATCTACCATTTCTATGTTTATGTATGCTAATAGTGGCTGTTTCTCCTAAGCTATCATGGCTTAATGGTTCTGTGGTTTGATTATGATGCACAGGGTCCTGGGTTCGAACCTTGTCGCTCTTTTATTTTATTACTGTCTAGACAGGCTAGGGGGTGTGGCTGCGCACGTCCACGCAAACACATTGCGCTGGGTAAAGCACTTTTAACCTTTGGGCAACTCTATTGCATTGGGTAAAGCACTATTACACTATAAGCAACTCTGTTTAGCTGGGTGAAGCACTATTAAACTATGGGCAACTCTGTTTAACTGGATAAAGCACTAGTAAACTATGGGCACCTCTGTTTAGATGGGGATAGCGCTATTAAACAATGGCCACTTGTGTTTAGCTGTGTAAAATGTTGCTTAACGGCAGGCTATTATATATCTGGGTCTTTTAAACATATATATTTTGTTCGCTGATACATTGGCCATGTCACTGCTTTTAATAACATTTTAATCATATTTGTCTGGTATTATTTCAAATACAGATTTAAAACATAAATAAGTAGGGGAGTGGTGGGACTCGAACTGTGAATGCCTTCTCTTTGTGCATACGCTCTACCATTACGCTATTGCTATTTGGTTTAATTTGCATAAGCAGCTCTTATATGCTCTTCAATGTCACACTTTCTAACTGTGGTTAAGCAATGGGCACACCCGCGCAAACAAGCGCAAATATGGGCAGCTATATCGTGGATTTAAAAAAAAAAAATTATAACTCTGATGGGGGTTTACAGTGTCAGGGAGTGTGGTGTTGGGTGCATGTACATTTGAGCGGACTCGCTCTTGTCTGTTGACATTATGCTTTTTAAAACCTTGCAGGGGAGTGGACATTTAGACTGCTCGGCAGTCGGACATGCCCCCTGCTTGCCTACTCAGTCCATGTAAGAGTTACGGATGAGTCAGCATGCCCTCATGAATATTCATGGCACACTGACGTCATACCGTTCAACTGCAGCCTCCGAGTAAGACATATTAAGTCTTACACAGAGGTTTCATGAATCCAGCCCACTGTTTTTCACATTCTCTTTTACCAAGAAAAAATTGGCAACCTAAGTATTAAATTATGAAAGTGAACATCTTCTGCAGTAGTAGAGCCATAACAAAAAAAAATTCTAGATGCCCAAATCATCCCTTGGTATATAGGGCTATAAGAACAGGAAACAACAGTCAGTGGACTTCAGTATTTCTGGCACAGGACATCTCAAGGTGTTTTATAATGTTTACTTTTGAGTTAAACTGTTTGCTGAATGTAATCAGTGCTTCAATCACAACTTCATAAGATGTGCTGATTAATCATCTGGCTGCATAGGATGGACAAATAAAGCAATCTGCATTGGATTATTTTAACCTACTTACCTTTCAGAGAGAATTAAGTTTTGTTTTGTTCTGTCAAATGAAAAATAGTGTTTGCAGAATAGTTAGAATTAACAACACATTTGAAGCTCTAGAGTGAGTGAACATCAAGTCAGTCTCAGAAAAGAAGGCTGCAATGATGAAATGCTGTGAGATGATGTTATAAATAATGAATAGAACAAAATTAGAGAAAGGAATGCCATATCAGATGCTGATGTACATAGGAGAAATCACAACAAAACAGAAATATTAGTTGTAGACACCAACATAGTTTAATGCAAACCCAGAGATTGCGTTCTCAACCAAGGCCCATTTTCATAAGTCTGTCTTAAAAAATGCTAGGGCTTACTAAGGAAAAAGTTGTGTAATGATCCAGAAACATACCTTTGTGGTAAAGCCTTTCTCCCTATTTCAGGAAATCATACTTTTCAGGCTACTCACAGATGCCGTCAACAGAAAACCAGATAGAATCTATCATGGCTACTGAATTCAGAATCTCTGTGGGGAGTAAAGGCAGCGCCACTGGTCTGTAGTTAACCTTCATACAAGATACTGAAGCACAGTTTAAATATATCTCATAGCTCTTGTTAGAATCTACATGCATTTAGCATTTAGTCTGCCTGCCCCGATCACATTTCTCAGATGATATTTCTTGATTCAAAGAACCAAGTACACTCAAATGCTGCTTACCTTAGTACCAAAATGAGATACCAAAGGGAAAACTTTTGCTGCACGATTATTCTGTGTATGTAAATGTTTTAAGTTTAGAGGAACATGTATTCTATTCACCAGATTCTTCTAAGTTTAGAGGAGCATGAGCTTTTGGCTATGTAGAGTGCTGAATTATTCTGCTTTTGTTTTCATTAGGTTCCATACCCGAGAGTGGTTTCACATCTACCCCGACTGAAAGTTTGTGCATCTTCAATCTTTACATTTCAAGGGAGGCAGTGATCACCCTTAAGAGCTGAACTGTCCTACTTATGTGCTAGGGAAGTACTACCTCTAACCATATTCTCCCATGTGACTGAACTGACTGCTCTCAGCCAATAAATTATTTTACATTAGGCTATGTCAACAATATTAGGTGAACTCAAGGAAGGAAATGTCCTACTTTCCATTAAATGTGTAATGGCTATGAATTGTCACCCTCACAACCAGATTGATTGCTTAACATGCCTTAGATTACTAAGTGTATATTGTACACAGACTCTTAGGTTTTTAAGTGTATATGGTACACAGACTCAATAAACCTATACCTTACATAGCGAAATAATCCCAGGCAAATTTGTTTGAAAACAGCACTTGTATGCAATGATCCCAAGAGAGTTTACCTAAGGAGAACCAAGTCAAAGCAAAAGCAGAAAAGCAAAAAATCTCTCATTTTCTCTTTCTCTCTCTCTCTCTCTCCACCTTCACATATTATATATATATATATATATATATATATATATATATATATATATATATATATATACACACACACACACACACACACACACACACACACACACACACACGCACACACACACGCACACACACACACACACACACACACACACACACACACACACACACACACACAAAAGCATAGAAAAATACATAGATATCTGCACTGCCTTAGAAGAGCTGATAAGTACAGAAAGACAGCAATGATTTGTGTATGCAAACTAGTATCATTACATTTTACTAACAGAATGAACGTTTAATGAAGAGGGACTACTAATAATGTAATACATTTTTGCCACATTCTATGGAATATTTTATTGTTTTCTTAGCATTCACTAGATGATGGTATACATTTTCTTCTATTTTGTGAGAACTTCTAGAATTCAGAGAGACATTAATAGTATATGCTTGAAATTTTGCATGCTAATATAACTTATTAATACACCTCTGACATTGGTGTACTTGTATCTTTATCTGAGTCATCTCTACTCTTTGAACCAAGTTCACAGTCCCAGAGAAATTACTTGGTCACTGATAATTACTTTGTCTTCCATTATGACTGCATAAAATACCATTCATATTAGAAGTGCTCACCTGAGAGGAAGCAAGACTGGCATTCTGCAATAACTGCAAATGTGTAGTTTGATGCTGTATACACCATGACTGTAAGCATGTATAAGCCAGTGAGATAGAATTTGTAGGTCTCACTCAAGTTGTTTTACTCACAAAAATGACAATCTGCAGAATCTTAACATATTATGCATACATGCGATTAATCATTTTGGCATATATTTCTGAAAGGCAGCCACACCTTTTTGTCAGTAGTGGCTGCTGTACATTGTCTTTAACCTCCATGGAGAGGTGGCAGCTGAAATGAATGAATAACTAAATGAATATACTGTATGTATAAAAATGCAGGTGTTATCATTCATTTCAGTTAGCAGTTGCCTGAGGTAGCGAAATAAAGTCCTCAGTAAAAGATTTGCTTCTAATTAGAAAATGAGTGGTCTCATAAACTGTGTGTTGTCTTCTGCTAGCGAAGTAGCTCTGGGAATACATTATCTGTGGCATGAGTAAATTCTATGGATGACAATGCCACTGTTGTATTCTGGGTTATTTATGTACAGGTAATAAAATGTACAGTTTCTTTTAAGTTCTGAAGCTTCCTGTGATTTGTGCATTACAGAGACCCTACATTCACAGCTGCTTAGCATATGTAAATTGATGCTCTGTTGTCATCCTTTAGTGGTTTTGTCATTCCACAGGTTAATATTTATGTTTCCTGCTCCATGCACACCTGCAACTACATGTCACCAACATCAAAACAGCTACCAATCAAATAATTATACACCACCTTCTGATAAGAATTTTAAAACCAGCTTCTGATAAAGATGTATTACTATTTGGTGGGTCAGTTGTCAGGCACACAGACTTCTCACCATACCTCTCAACCTCTTAGAGCAAGAAATCTGGACAAAGCCATAAGTAAAAGTGGGACAAAGGCCCAAACATAGGGACAATTTTAAAATATTGCTCTTACAAACTTAGAAAGTTGATAGAATAACCAGTTATACATTAGCATGAATTTTCTGAAGGGTATGATGTCTGAAACTCAAATGTCTGTCTTTATTTTCTGACTTCAATCTTTAAATAGTTGTCACTAATTTGCCAGAAAACCACAATTTTATGAAAAATGGACCAAAAATATGAGGCAAAAATCTGGACATTCTGCGAAAAACTATACAGTTGAGATGTATGCTTCCCACACACTCGGGCAAGGATAAGGTTAATGTCAACTGCCTCTCAAAAGATAAGAAACAAGACATTGAAAGGCACTCTCAACTCTTTTCCAAGACAAGTGTGCCTATGACATGGTGGTGATCCATGTGGGAATGGATGACATGATGCAAAAACCTGTGGGTCAAGCAGAGATGCTGTAATCCTCTGTGCATGTAAATAATACAGGTAATACTCTGCTCTTCAGTAGAATCATTCCTTCAGCAAGATAGATGCCTACGTATAAAGGAAAGAGAACAAATTAGCTTTAATGAATGGCTTAGTATCTGATGTCATTTCAGCAGGGGATTTAGTATGTATCAAATTTGGACAAAATAATAGATAGTCCCTGTTCTTTTGCAGTTGATGTCTTGCATCTCTTGTTCAAGGATTTTTCTATACTGAAAAAAGAATTGCTGTTTCCATAATGCATTTTCTTAGGCAGAGTCAGTGAAGTGGACATACTGACTTAGAAAATGTATCCATCACTACCCTGAAAGACATTAAGACACCTGTATTGAATACCAGGTCTCCCAATAACAAATTGCCACTCATGAGGTGCTCCATCATCTGGAACATCTCCATGATTGCTTAGTTACACAGACCAAGTTCAAATGTAAAGAAAACACTCTCATCATACCTGGATGTTGCACCTATGATGCCTTTAGGTTTTGTAGAAGCTGGAATTATGGTTACATATTTATCAAGGACTATATCTCATCTACGCTGATACTCAGGAACCCACAGACTGAGCTCTTAGAACTTCAGTTTACCATGGACAAGACAAACTATCCCCTAATAGCATGTTACAGAAGTAGCTTCATGTTTCCTGGAGATCATATAAGATTCCTGGAAATTTTCAAAGAGATTCCTATAAGCAATAATTCCATAACACTAGATGACACCATAGCTGTAGACTGGAGCACTTATACTTCGGAAGTAAGGTGTGCCCAATGATTTTTAGATGTGATGGATAGAAATTCTCTGGATGAACAGTGTGAAAACTGTCTTGACCAAAATACTCTGGATCTGGTCCTCACAAATATTAACTTCACCTGCTCCATTCCCCTAGTGTCACAGTCTCCAGTTAAGATAGACCATGAACTAATGCTATTTACTATCAAATGTCAAAACCAAAATCACCATACCCCCTGATACAATGTCTCCATATTTAAGGACCTAAAACAGGTAAGCTTTATACAATTATATGATGGTATCTCTAAATATACCACTGACATTGCTATCTTGATAAAGACCTATAACTGAGTACAATGCCCCCTTTGGTATGTACCTAGTCAGACATATCCAACAACTAGAATGTCCACAGAGGTTTCTCATTAAAAAAACACAGGGTGTAATTAATATGCCCTATGCAGACCATCTCAAGGCTCTATCCCTGTATTCTGTCACCTACAGGCTTTTGAGGAGAGATCTATGCCTGGCATACAGGGCATTGTCGGACCCCACTCTGATGGACCTCCTGCATATCCACAAAATAAACAATACCAGAATTACCTGTTCTGAAGACTTAAACCTTGCCTGTGATTTAAATAGGATGCTGGAGAGATATGTATGTATCCCAGAGACTACCCCATCTATGGAAAAGGCTCCACATCCATGTGAAACAGAGTTCCTCCCTAACCCAATTCATGTGCAACTTGGAGAATTGGATGGGAAACCAGAAATTCATCCCTGGTTTGGCACTTATGTCTCTAATGGACACAGGTAGCCTGTAAATGGTTCATCTCCCAGGCCCGTGCTTACACTTATCAAGGGTATCAGAACATGTCAGTGATTTGGGATCCATGGCTAGGCTTTAAAAGGACCTTGTGGTCATTAGCCTAGTAAACACCTATGCACTTATATGTTACTGCCTTTTCTAAAGCAAATTTCTACCTGAAATAGGTTATATGTGAAAGCAAACATATGTGCTAATTTAGACCTTTATCTTTGAAGGAAAATAGTTTAAAATGAATGCTAAATGTAATTTGAATGTTTTATAGCGAGGTAGCAAAGATGGACTTTCATTTCTTGCTGAGGACAGACATGCTTGATTGGTTTTCTATTAAATGTTCAAAGCGAACTCCGTCGACTGCACTGTTGTCAAACATGGAAGTTCGAAAACGGTAATATCGAACACTAAAAGCCAACCTAGGAACGGGTTTTAACATGGGTCGAGATAGGGGAGAGGTTTGTAGTTCGGCAATAACACTGAACACCTATCTTGACCCATATTAAAACCGTTCCTAGGTTGGCTTTTGGTGTTCGATATTACTGTTTTCGAATTTCCATGTTCGACAAAAGTGCAGTTGAAGGAGTTCGCTCCGTACATCTAATAGTAAACTGCTTGATTGCATTAATTTATATAGAACAAAAAGGATCTGATGTTACAAGTCTTCAAAATAATATGATGAAAATTCATACCCAATGAAGTAAAGCAAAGCATGTATATATTGCCAAAACAACAGAACTATGTGTTAGAAAGTAATGAGCTAAGTATTATGCAGTGCTCACATAAATAGCGTTTCCCTACCAAACTCCTAGGCATTGAAACTGATAAAAATCTACACTTCGATGTCCACATTTCACAAACTGTCAAAAAAGTACATAAAAAATGGGAACATTATATAGGCACAGGAAATCCCTCTCGAAATAAGCATGGATTACCCTAGCCCAAACCCACCTCTTGTCTACCCTAATGTATGCTGCTCCAATTCTTACCCAGCTTAGAAAACTTGACCTTGCCAGACTCGAATCATGTTATAATATAATTGCCAAGTTTGCAAACAACTACAACTTTAGAACCCACCATTTCCAGGCTCTAACGGAACTGCAATGGCTGGAACTTCCCCAGCTACTAATCTATCACCAATTAGTCATTGCCTACAATGTGGTAACACAGCCAGAAAAAACCCTGCACTAGGCCAACTTCTCACCCACTATAATACAAATTGTCATCTCTGATCTTCTGACAAACTCCTTCTCTGTATCTCTAGGGCTAACAATACTGCAGGAAAAGCACTGCTCTCCCACTCCATAGTTAGAACCTGGAATAATCTCCCTCCTGCTCTGATTTCTGCCCCTAGATCTTCTCACTTTAAAAACTCACTTAGAACACACTTAAAGAATAAGTAGCTATGCCCATGTATTACATAAGTCCTCAAATTATTCCACGTATATACTTCACTTCCTAATATACCTACTGTAATATATATTACAGTCTAGGTCTTCTCCTAATGCTGATTGAATTTGTATACTTATTCTGTTATTAACTATATGTAACTATTTTTTCGTGTGTGTGTGTGTGTGTGTGTGTGTGTGCGTGTGTGTATATATATATATATATATATATATATATATATATATATATATATATATATATATATATATATATATATATATATATATATATATATATATATATATAGGTCTTCTTATGTCTTCTGCCGTGTACTGTATTTTAACATATTATTTAAACATTCTTTGTCTACTGTATTTTAATATATTGTGTAAAATTTTACTTACTGTGGAGTTTTTCTCCCTGGGTCTCCACTGAAAATGGACCTGTATCCAGTTGGAACATCCCGGTTAACAAATGTAAAATAAATAAATAAATAAAATAAAATACTTACAATTTGTTATTCATACTCAATGACTGCATTACTTAGACAATACTGTGTTCCTTTGTTCTTTGACATTATATTCAGATGTTTCTTTTCTCTTTATGTTGAGAGCAATAACAGTTCATTTTTGCTTCACCCGAGTTGCTTTTTTCTGGTTATTCACATTAGAAAAGGTGTATTCCAAACACTGCTAACCACATGAAAGAGAAAGAAGGTAATATAAAAAACAATAAAAACATGTGGTCTGAAAAAGCAACCACGACAGTTTGCGAAAGTGCTCACCTTCAATAAAGCTATTGGATTTTTATACTGCCTTCTTGCTCTTTCGTGTGGTTAGCAGTGTTTGGAATACACATTTGTTTTTTTGGATTTGTTTGCTGTGTGATTTTTTCCTTCACTCAACAACAGAGCTGTTTCTTTTGGAGTAAAACATTAGAAAAGGTGTATTTTACTCTACTGAATTTAACAGATGGTGCTGTGACTTGGATAAACTGTAGAGCTTTTCTACACGGAGCTCTACTGACAGAATGGGCCCAAGCAAATTTCAGTTTTGAATTTCACCTTTCATGCCATCTTAGTGTAGTGGAGATGCTGATGTATTGAGTTGTTCAAACAGAAACAAAATCAATCCAATCAATCAATCAATCAATCAATCAATCAATCAATCAATCAATCAATCAATCAATCAAATCAATCAATAAGGGTGGAAATGAGAAACAGGATTTTAAACAAGGTAAGAAAATCTGGAGATAGTTGTATACTGACTGGACTTAGTCAATTAAAAAACTGTAGTGGGCCTCACCTAAGAAAAAAAATGTTACTAACAGTGGATTCCATTTAATTTTGCTACACCTGGTTTTCAGAATGTTTTAGTTGGTGGACTTAAAGTGTGCTATATATATATATATATATATATATATATATATATATATATATATATATATATATATATATATATATATATATAGTAATCTGTTTATCTAGGGTCTAGGCAGAGATAAGTCAAAATCAAAATAAAATTTATTGTCACTCAGAATCACACAAGTGCAAAACCTGAACACAATTCTGTATCTCCAGACTCAAATGTGCAGATATCAAATAAACTTAATACGACAAGACATTAATACATACATAACTACTTACTCTATACCATAATGTTCTAGCTAGATAATCCTAATATTGCACATAACTTAAACTCACTTTAACATTTGTTACAGTGATCTTTTTGCTTGCTTGAGTATTGCACAGTACTGTGGTAAGACATTGCATTAAAGACTTACTTTTGAGTATTGCCCAGAATGAGATATTCTAAGATATAGCTAAGTGACTTGAGGTCTCTGTCTTCTCTCAGTGTGCATGTGTATATGCAGGCATGTATCTGTATGTGTGTGTGGGGAGGTAAACATAATGAACATGGATTATGGACAACCTATTTCCAAGTATTTTAGAAATTGATATTAGGTTAGCAGAAATTATACAGATCAAATATTTCAGCAAGAAGGCACATCTGACTGCAATAAAACAATCTGAGGGGTTATAAAATAATAATCATAATTCTGGTCAGATAAATACATTTCAGATGGTAACAACAATATTTTACTGGGTGTGACACCACAGTATAACCCTCCAGTAAGCAGTCAGGGATATTTTGTTTGTTTTTTGCATAGGAGGAAAATCAACATTTTGGACCAACATACACATGATTAAAGTCTTTGGAGAGCTTTTATGCTGACTAAGTAGAACTAATGGTGTTATAAATTACAATACCTGCTAGCTTTATCAAGAGCATACAATGTAAAAAATGGACTGTTGCTTGATGAAATCTGCGTTTGCCTTTTTTTCTTTTCTTTCTTTCTTTACTCTCTTGTGTACATAATTTCCATTGATGGTACACATTTAGTTTTCTTAGTTCCTGCAAAATTGTTATGATGTACCAGGTTTTAGATATCAATATAGCCTGTTTCTGAAGTTTCTCATAAAAAGTGTATGCCAAAAGGCAAAATTATAATATAAAAAAAAAAGAGAGGGAAATATGATGCAGTCTATTTTTTTCTCAGCCAGGAGATTTTTTTAACAGATGTCTCAGGTGCCATCTGTTGCTATTATGTAGATATAACAAATTGTTGCTTTGTATCATTCTGATAAGGTTCATAATATGCTTTTTTAGTTGAATGAGTTTTTAGTAAGTGTAAAAAAAGAGGCTATGATTGTTCTTTGCACTGCTGAAATTGACAGTATACGATATGTAATGTTAGACTAGTGAGTTACATTATTAACAGCCAAAAGATGTTTTAGCGGGAGCGCTACAGAATCCTGAAGACCAAAATCCTGAAAGTTCAAAATCCTGAAAACTAAAAATACTGAAAACTCATAATCCTGAAAGCACACAGGATACCAACACTTACTATATTCCAGTATAAGTCCATACAGAAACATATTACCCTTCAACTATATGCAGCGGGGCTGCGCCCCCACACCCCCTGCTATGTAAATATATCAACTCCGAGATTGCACTTCACTACACTTAGTGTAATCTTGGAGTTGATATATTTAAGTAGCAGGGGGTTGCAGGGGTGCAGCCCCACATAGGGAGTGCAGGGGGGCTTGCCCCCCTGCTTATAGTTGTAGAACAGTAATATAGTTTGTGTTTTATTTCTTTCTGTATGTACTTGGGCTGGAATATAGTAAGTGTTGGTATCCTGTGTATTTCAGGATTTTGAGTTGTCAGGATTTTGGTCTCAGGAGTTTGGTTTTCAGGATTTTGGGCTTTCAGGATTCTGTAGTGCTCCCGTTTTAGCATGTGTTTGTCTGAAAGTTTAAAAAAAATGCTATTTCCAAGAAACTGTACATGATGATTTGTGACAGCAGTTGAATGAATGATATTAAGTGTCTGGTGCTTTCCAAGGCAAAAGCAGAGACGAGATAGATGTTTAAAAAGGGTTATTGCCACTCAGAATGAATATACTGCAATTATATCCAAGTTATTTCATGCACATTGCTAGTTTACATTCAGATTTTTTTTTCTGTGTGAGTTCAGTAATACATTATGAACAATTTTAGGTCATCTTGAAAGAAAATGTAATATATACGCATATATATATATATATATATATATATATATATATATATATATATATGTTTGTGTGTGTGTGTGTGTGTGTGTGTGTGTGTTTGTACTAATAGTTAATGTAAGAAGTAAAGGCTTTAAACTGTTATTGAGTTAACCTCCAGTACTTCACAGTGCAACATTTGATTTCTTCTGTCTCCATTATTTGTTGCTTCTGGCTAATTTTGAGCAAGTCACATAACTAAATCATACATAACAAGGTGCATCTCCGGGCCCAGTTTGACTAAGTGTGAAGATTTTTGCAAAAAAAATATATATATTTAATGATAAAAGTGCTTCTTTATATGCACAAATCCTGCCATTTAATTACAAATCTTTATACCATTATCTTTAGAAAGTAAGAGACAATGTAGTTTAATTTGTTGTGCTAATTCCAGGTCTATTTTGTTCTGCTTGTGCCTCCCTAGCGCTCCTGTTCATCACTGGGTGAACCAGCCACTCTGCTGTCCCCATACTGTCTCTGTTCTAAGGCTATGTGAAACCTAAAGGCATCATGGGAGCAGGGTAGTGGTGATGACTGCTTCCACTGGGGGATTATTTATTTTATGACCTACCTCATTGTATCTCCCTCACCTGTGTTCACCTGTAACATCCAAGTACTACTCCTATAGATCACCCCTCCATGCAGGAAATTCTTAGATGAATAACCTCTCCCTGGGATGGGCATGCCCATCTCTCCCTGCTATTGCCTTAGATTTCTGAGTTGCAGTAATTTAGGGGTTTACAATTTTATTTTGTAATTTAATTAAAGGGAGGGAGCATACATTAATATAGCTGAAAACCAAATATCGATTGATTCATAATTTGTCATGTAATGTAAGTTCAAACTTGAATTTTTTAATGATGTTTTTTGCCCTAAAAAAGCATTATGCAATGCAGGGTGTGACAAGTATGTACAAAATTGCTTCTTAGCAGTTGTGCAATGAATACTGCCTTTTGTGAAATTTTAGTAAATATTTCTAATGTTACCAGATGTTTCATATTTTAATTATAGTGATTGTTCTCATGTTTAGTTTTTTTCTCTGCGTACCCATAGATGTGACAGTAAATGCTACTGAAGTGAGCAGGGAAATCAGGACATATTAATTAGCCAGTAAATTTTAAAAACAAACTTTTCAGAGCATTAAATAACTACAGTTCCACTGTCCTTATCAAAACAAATATTAAAGCATGAATTGCTAAAACTGTCCAGTAAAATAATTTAAATATAATAAATACTTTTTCCTAGTCTTCAAAGACTCAAGACTTGTTAGTAAACAAGGCAGCATTTTATGAGACTCTAATCCCAGCTGCTGTAATTTGTGCTAACTTACCTGACAAATACACATTACCTATTAGCAAAGACCTGCCAAGATATCTGTGCAGAAGAACTGCCATCTGCTCCTGCACCCTCCATATCAGATGATATGATAGGTAATGCAATGACTACATAATGCAGATTGTGACATCACTCACACTTACGTACCTTAACCCATGCTCATCTTTGTCATCTAAAACTCAACACTTTCCTAAGAATAAAGCAAATGTGTGCAAATATAAAACATGCACCCATCTACCATTCACAACTACAGCTCAGTTCAATGTGAAAATTAAAAACAAACCTCTCTGATGGTCAACCAACATGCAAGAGTGTTATAATAATAATAAAAAAAAATAATAACTATAAAATGTAGAGCAAGTCTAGAACTCCTTAAAATGAGGATAGTAGAAAATATCAACAAGAAACTGAAAAGCACAACAAGAACCAACAAATCAAACCATGAATAGAGATTATCCTCGTATGTGAATGATAACTACATATTTTATTTATGTTAGAAAACTAAGAAATGACACTCCATATTACTCTGAACTTTTAGTTAATGGGATTCTTCCACTCCAACCCCAAATGCATAGCAAACATACTAGTTAACATGCCCTCTGCAAGCTTCTCATACAAAACACTTATTTCAATACCACTCATCCCATATTATTTCTTTATATTTACTATCATTATTAAAGAACATGTTCTTAAAGTGCTGAAGTGCTGCCAAAAACTAAAATCTCTTCCTGCATGGGTCCTGACAAAATATGCAAGTGCAGCACAAAGCAGGTTCTCACCAAACATTTCCTTAAGCTGTTTAATTGATGCCTAGCCACAGGCTATGGCACCAAATGCTGTGACACTGTTGTGGTTATGGCCCTTGACAAAGGTTGCCCTACCATGGAACCTGATTATTAAACCTATTAAGTGTATCTCATTAGTTATGATAATAAGAATGTCACTAGTCTTGATTCCCAGCAATTTGTCTTTGCCAAAAGGAGAACTTAAGCCTTGTTAATTTCTTTGAATAGATTATACAAGCTGTCAACATTAGCCATGATGCTCATACAGCTTATCTTGTTCTGTTTAAAGTATTTGAATGCAAACCTCATCCCAGAAATCTAAGGAAACTGACATCCCTAGACATATATAGTTATGTAGTAAGATGGATTGCCATTTAGATGAATGATGTAACATACATAGTTTGTGTGAAATGTGTTTCTTCAGGTAGTGCTAAGGTACCTCTCTAACCACAAAATGATAGTCCAGATCTCTAGTTAACCAAATTTGCAGATGACAATAAAAAAGGGTGCAGTTGTCAAAACTCTCTCAGTTATCTACATTATTTCAGAAAGACCTTAACCTGGTTAATGAGAAATGTATGGAAAATGACATTAAATAAATGGTAAGTATTTTTTTTTTCAGAAAACAGAAATTAAATTAACCACAATATACAGTGTAGAAAGCAAGTCATTATTAATAAAAAAGTAGTCAGGGACCTCTGCACTTGGGTTGACAGTTCTCTCTTTGATCATAACATGGCAATTGTAGTCAGGAGATACTTCTAGTTTGCACAACTAATAGCTAAAGGTAACTGATCTATATTCAAGCAGGCTTTCATTCTCCTTTATGCAACTCTGAGCAGACCTATTAAAGAGTCTATCCCTCCGTTTGCTATGTATCCCTGTTGACATATCAAAAAACTCAAAAAATCCCACAGGTTATAAAAAAAGAGATCTTCCATCTTAGGAACATTTGTTAACAGGAGGGAATGGAAGCCCTGCTCGTGTACTCTGAGTGGGCATGCATATCTTGCTTATCATACCATTAGAGATCCAGTTATCATTTCTCTCCTACATCTCAGTAAATCAACCAAATCAGTGAATACTACAGCCAGAGATATAAAGCTTTATAAGCAGGTAAATAGAATATCATGGAGAAATAGATTCAACACCCAGCATATGCTTATTCTCTGGAGTAAGCTTCTTCTGCAGATTAAACAATGTTTATCAATATATTCCTTCAAACTAAACCTAGGCATCTGATGGGCACCTTCAAGTTACCAAAGGACTAATTGGCATCTACATCTTTGAGAAAAAAGGCGAACCCTGAGGGTGAGTATTGACTGACAATGTACACATTATACATGGTCTTTTTACTAAATGGCTTTGAAATTGCTATGAAACCTATGTACACCTGGCTCCATATGTACATGCAAATTAATAATAATAATAATAATAATAATAATAATAATAACCACAGCAACAAGGTTTTTGTCTTACCATCAAATGGCAGTCCTGTATTCTTAACTCTGCATATAGACACAAACACATTTATCAATTACCTTTGTCCCTTTGAGAGCTGGCATTGCCCACTTCACCTTCAATCATGCCTAAGTAGCCATTGTCATTATACCAAACTACACTGGAACCATTGCAGAAGAATTTAATAAATTATCTCTAGCTAAAAATAACTTTGATCCAATATCACTTCCAAAACCTTCCAATAAGAAAGACTACTCTTTCTCTTTCTAGCCCATCCCTACTGCTACCATATGCAAACTATTAAAGAATCTTAAACCTACAACATTAGCTACAGATAACCTGTCGACTGAATAGTTAAAATTAGCAACATAAGCTATTTCCAATCCAGTTTTAATCCTTATAGATCTATTGTAGAACAATATGTTCCTTTAATATGGAACACTGCTTACATAATCCCCATGCACAAGGGAGGCATCTCAACTGAATGTTCAAATTACAAACCCATTGCATTTTGTCCCCACTTTCAGAAATACTTGAAAGATGCATTCACTCTCAACTACTGCTATATCTTACCACCAATAACATTCTAACCAACTCCCAACATGGGTTTAGACCTTATCACAGTACAATAACTGTAAGTTAGAAATGAAGTCAAAATAGTTTCAACTGTCTTCCTTGATATGTCCAAGGCCTTTGATAGAGTTTCTCATCCCAAATTACTAACTGTTCTTTCCAAATTAAACCTCAGCCCTTCTGTTCTTGTGGTTTCATAGTTATCTAGACAGTCACCAACGAGCAGTAAAATGGCAGCATGACCTCTTCCCACTTCTTCCCATTACATTAGGGGTCCCACAGGGTTATGTCCTTGGCCCTTTACTTTTCAATAGCTTTATAAATTATCTTAGTACTGCTACTTCACTAGCTTCCATTATCCAATATGCAGATGACACAACACTTATATGTGCTGCACCTACACTTCAGCACCTCCAAGATATAACACAGAAGTCCTTCTCTGATACTGAACTATGGCTATCTAAGTTGCAGCTCTTACTTAACCCCAAAAAATCTAAACTTATGATCTTCCATCCTACTAGACTCTCATACATCTCTACCTCCTTCTATATTACTTCTGGCAATAATACAAAAATCATCCATGAATCTCAATCAAAATTACTCGGTGTTATAGTTTATAATAACCTACGGTTTGATCCACATATATCCCAAACAATAAAGAAAGTTCATAAAAAAATGGGCATCTTACACAGGAACAGCATTTCCTAACTGATACTTCTAGGATTGCTATTTCTAGAACCCATCTCTTGTCAACCTTGCTGTATGCCTCCCCTATTCTTGTTAATCTAAAAAAGGCAGATAAAAAGTAACTTGCTATATGTTATAATAATATAGCTAAATTTGCTGCTGGCTGTCCATATCATGAGCACCACTGTTACTCCTTAAAAAAACTATCTTGGCTAGAACTACCACAACTATTATCATACAATCAACTAATCATGGCACATAAACTATTATGTCAGGCTGAAAAATTTCCAGCTCTGTTAAACATATTAAAACCTTATGTTACCAACTGTAATCTAAAATCTGAAAATAAATCACTACTACAAGTGAGCAAATCAACCAATACTGCTGGTGATTCCTTATATTCTCACAATGCAGCAAAAGTTTGGAATTCTCTTCCTCTTACTATTAGAACTACTATCAATGTCATCAGTTTAAAAATTCCCTAAAAGGTTTCCTTATCAACTCATGGCTTTATACATGTACTAGCCCAGGCTAAGTGGCTATAGAGTTGCTTGCTCTTACCATTCTAGCTCTTTCCAATTAATTGCTATATTCAAACTTTCTTATGTTTGTTATATTTAACTGAATTGTTATGTTAAAGAACCTGTACTTGCTGTATCTCTCAGTTTGTACAGCATATCTCTAATTTGTCTTTTGTATTATGTATTGTCTGAAAATGTTTTTGGTTATGCTGTAAAATTTCTGTAATAGTATGTATTTGTACTTTTAAGATGCATGTAGAGCTTTTCTCCCTGGGCGTCTGCTGAAAACGAGTTTTACACCCAGTCTGAATTTCTCGGTTTCCAAATGTAAATAAATAAATATTCACATTGTTTAGCTTATGGCAAATTTTAAACCTGGTCATTATCAGAGGCTTTAACTATTTGCCCAAAGCAGCGCCATCCTGGCTATGACCTCCTCCATAATATTTAACAAGCCCCTCACTCTCTTGCCCACTACATATGTTGTAGTCAGGAGGCAGACAAACTTCCTCAGCATCTCGCAATTCTTTTGGGTAATCTTTCAACTTAAGACTGACAAACCTGATAAAATACTCAGTCTGGACAGAATTACTGATGCAGTAAAAATAGGTCACATTCAGCAAACCCTGTTGTTCTTAGATTCATATGTTCATAGGTATGTACTAAACATGCAGTCCAGAAGACCATTGTGAAGCCTAGCCTGCTAAGCTCAAGAATAACTGGATAAGTTAGGCTCCCTGATTAAGAAGTGTCATGCTACATACCCCAGTGGGGAATTTACATTTCTCAGGCCAATTGTCCAGAGTAGCTTTGACTGCACTCAATGTGTTGTATTGCGTGAAGCATTGAAGAAGTTAACACCATATTTGTTGGATTCCCTGCAGAGCTGCCACTAGCTATTCTACCACCCAGTACCATCCCTCTCACCTTTAAGTTGATGAATTCCACAACCAAAAGTGCTAAAACTGCCAAGCTAAGTCCACAGATATGCTATTTTGCTATTCAGAAATGAATGCTTGTCCCCACTAACACCTAATTGATCTTTGTTGATCCTACTCACACCTTGAATCCAGGCCACCTGCCTTTTTTGACCTAACCTAGCTATGCCTCTGATATTTTGGGTTAGAAAACTATTACACCGGCAATGTCTGTTTATGTACTGGTGAATGGTAATGTATCTGGTGTGGGTATTTGTGGTGTTATTTGTTTTGTGAAGACACAAAAGCTCAAGTAATATAGGGCCTTTCATGGCATAGAAGGCTAGGCATAGGTCACTACGAAGGACACTGTGTGACACATGTTATAGTGAATGGTGACTATCAGTGCAATTTAGTGTGTTTAAACCAGCAATTTTCTTGTTCAGAAATCATTGAGACTTTTCAGTTTAATAAGATGTTTAAAGGATATATGCATATAAGGGCACTGTATTCTATGATGGATCAAATCAGGGTGGTATGCAGAGGGGTTATGTCTTCCTTATACTTTAAAGAAATGCTTCTGCAAATTAATTGTATTAGGTATAATGTTTTTTTGTTATGACTGACCGCGTGATAGACTGCTGACAGTTCATTGCTAAAAAGGTACCATGATCCATGACGACTGAGTTAATTTTAAAGAGGCATATTTGATATTGTATGGAATGTCGAAGCCTTGCTTGCAAATAAACTATATCACATCTGTTAGCAATAAGTTTAAACCCATGGTAAGTTCAATTGGCACAAGCCTGATGGAGTCTTTGCTGAAGAATATGCATGTCTTTAGTAAAGCATGCAATGGCACTCACTTTGCAGTCAATGGCAGTCTTAATGAGTTCTAGCCCATGAACCTCTCCCAACAGTAGAGTCCCAAAGCTAAAACGTGGGAACTCCTCCAGTGACATATGTTTGTGCAAAAGTGGAAACCCCTGACTCCAGTCAGTGAGGCAACTGCACATCCAGCAATAAAAAAGATTTAATTAGCTATGTAAGTCTGTTGGTAATACCTGCACAGGGAATTGTACTGAAGACTATAAGTAGGTCCAGATACTAGCTGTGGATATTTTCATGATTCTTTGACCATAGTGAAGAATGTGGTTAAACTGAACACACAGGACATATCTGTAACAAAACAGAAGGTTATATGTATCTTCACATATGAGATCTGCTTTGATACATTCCATAACCTTGCAAATAATACCGGTGTGACATCGGTTTGTTACCTGGATCTGGGTTGGGGCTACCCTTGTGCAGTCAAACCACTACAAAAGTTGACCAAGCATCAGATCTACAACCAGTGTTGAGAGTCAGGTTAAACGGGTTATGATGGGATGGAGCAAAGCTATATTTTATGCTTACCAGATGGCAGCCAGGTATAATGTCTGGACCCATGAAAGTGCTGTTTTTTTTTTTTAATATAGAGAATATGAATGGGTTGTGAGAGATAATAAGATGAGGAGGAAGAATTGGGTGAATAATGTAGCGGACTGAAGGTGGGGTCTGTGGGGTAAAGTTGGAGATAAATTTATCAGCAAGAGCACTGGTGATAGTTTCTGGATCAGAGTCATTACATCACAGCAAAACTGAGTGTTAAGTCTAAGATTCAAGATATATTTGAAGCAAACTTTGTGGATATCTTTTACAGAAGTGGAAATATTTAATTGATGGGTGGTCTTGCATCTTATAACACAGTATTTGAAATTTCTCTTAATCAATTTTAAATATTGTTTACTAAGGTGATAAAAGTAGGATATCTTATAAAAGATCAATGGATTTTTTTTCCATTTTGTTGTGCAATTTATTTGTGACAATTCTAACATAGGTGACTATTCTCAAATGCTCCATTATGTCTGATGTGTATGGGAAAATAGTACATAGCTGAATGCACATTTTGGACAAGATTAACAGTGGGTTGGGGGAGAGGCAGATCAAAATTTATCTGTATTACCTGATACCAGTAGGAAGTTGGATTTGGAGCAGTCCCTAAATGTAATTGGATATGTATGGAAATGGTGTTGGATGTGAAAGAAAATATGACACTCTGGTGGTCAAACTATACTAGAGAATGTATAGCACATGGCAGGATTCAGACATATGCAATATTGGTGAGAGCAAGGTCAAAAAGGTTTGCACCTGTATTGGAAAGGTGTACAATCTGATCTACTGAGTTGACATTTATAAAATCTGGGAACTACTCTGCATGCAAATTATTGGTTGCACAGGAATCCCAGTTTATGGATGCTTGGTCGATGTCATCTAAAAGCAGTATTCTGCATTGATAGATGTTTTTCAATGTAATTCACGTATTGATCATGATCAGTAGGAGACACTGAAGGGGAGGGGGAAATTATTTCAGAGGATATGGCAAATATTTTTTAAGAGCTTGTGACAATTAATTTAAAAAATCTTGAAGTAGATGTAATATGGAATCTGGCGTGAAATAAGGTTGTCTTGGATAAAACAGGAGATGTTCATGCAGTACATGGAGGGTCTGAATAAATGATGTGTTTTTAATATTTGTGATTAATGCTGCACTTTTTATGAATTTATGTCTTGCCTTTTATATCAGATTATAAGACCAGCACTGAAGTATCTGTTTATAAATGACAGCCTAAAATCCTTCCTGGGATTCGATAAACTCCATGTAGGCTCTGCACAAAGCCTACATGGAATTTACATGTGCGTGTGGTGGTGTGCAGCAAGTGGTGGTGCTCACCACCATGCAGTGAATATTCATACCGCACACCACATCTAAGTGAGGCTTTGTGGCAGGCAGTAGTTTTGCTGGCCAGGAAACTGTGTAAGTGAACATGGATAACAATTCTGTGGTCCATGGTTTTGCACAGAATGCCACAATGATTACCAGGGCTTCACAGATAGCTCTCAGTCTGTTAGTTCAATACATCTGCATAAAGGCCAACGTAATGTGGGGACAATTAACCACAAACAGAAACATATTTGACATAGATGTCACATGCAAATGGAGTGAAATGAAACTCAAACATACTTCTCAACCTCTTAGAGCAAGAAAATTGGACAAAGCCATAAATAATGGGAGGACAAAGGGCCAAAAATAGGGACAGATTCTAAAATTGCTCTTACAAACTTACAAAGTTGATAGAATAATAGGTTTTACAGTAGCATGAATTTTTTGAAGAGCACAAAGTTTAAAACGCAAATGTCTGTTATTTTCTGACTTCAGTCCACAATGACACGCCAATGATTTGCTAGAAAACCAAAATGTTATCAGGAAAGGATCAAACATATGAGACAAAAACTGGACATTCTGCACAAATCAGGACAGTTGAGAGGTATGAACTCAAATGTATGTAACATTTAGTCACATCAGTCTTGAGAACACCCCAGTGATATAAGGAACACATCTGAACATCCTGGGAATACCTGGACAGTTGAGAGGTACAAATGTGAAGTACATATGGTCCAAATACTGTACAGGACAGTGTATCTACAGTGCAGAGTACTGTGATATCCCATTCCTGGCATTCTGTATTGAAGCTGTATAAGTGATCTGTATAGTGCATGGACTGCCATGTAAAATGAACACTGAGGGAAAGTGTGTGCATTGAATAAGGACACACAGATGAATTTTAGGAATGAAAACAAGGAAAGAGGACAGGTGAAACAACCTATTGTACAGCAGATGAGGGCATGTCAATGGAAGATGGTTGTAGCAGCAACACCAATCAAATATCTGTATGGTACTGTAGGGACTGTACAGTGAAAATGTGTTTTATGCAACTGATATACAAGGTGACATAGTAATGGAGAGGATGTCTGTGTGAGATCAGCATCGTTACATGAATAATGCAGAGGACAACTATCATGGATATGACATACAACTGGGGTACAATGCATATTGTGAATCTGTGCAAACTGATATGACTGAATATGGGTTCACTCTCAGAAGAGGTCTTTAGCAGGGTGGGCACAGGTAAAGGGTCATAGACATATGTGACTTAGAGTGTAAGACATGAGTCTGCATAGACACACTTGAACAACTATAATGATGCATCCACACAATACGAGAGTAGCCATGCACACTGCCTTGGCACTGTAACATCTGCTGGGGGTGTTAGGATGGAAACTACTATACCTGTAAGCGACAGTATGAGCAATACAGGCTAGTTGAATGGTGTGCATGACAGATATATGTGTGTGTGTGTTTGTGTGTGTGTATATATATATATATATATATATATATATATATATATATATATATATAGGGGTCTGGTTCATTTCGCCAAAAGCACATTTCATTGAATTTCATGTCACCAAGACCAAATCGCCAAAAACTCATTTCACCAAAAGCACATTTCACTGAAAATAGTAATGGCAGTGTATATGCCCTTTTCCCCACTGTAGTGTGATCCTGGAGTTAGAATATATATAGTAGGGGGTGTGGGGGTTGCAGCCCCCCCACATTGGACGGTAGGGGGGCATAGCCCTCCACCTAGCTTGTTTCATACTATGCAGTTTCTCTTATGAGGGTAAGTTAGTACTTTTTAATCAAAGTATGTGGGGGCTATGCCCCCAACACCCCCAATGTGGGGGGGCTGTGTCCCCCACACCTCCCTGCTATATATTCTAACTCCAGGATCACACTACAGTGGGGAAAAGGGCATATACACTGACACTACTATATGTCCACACTGCCATGAATGATATACATGCCATTAATGTTGTCAAACACCTATGTATGCAGTGTGTCCATTAGCAGAGAAGGCAGCACACATGCATCTGGTGTATCAACTTGATTGGTGTTCAGCACCATCAGACAGTCATACATATTCCATAAGAAGAATGCCTAGCTATGGCCAATAAGCTGTGTGACAGCTCACTGTGACAGAGGTGGTACACTTCAGTTACACATCACTGGAAGATGTGTAGGGAGGTACATGAAGAAGGGTGCATTGTACTGAGTTACTGGTGTAATGAGGTCTGGGAACTATGATGATATTATGGCCTCTGATATAGATGTCCTTGACATACCCAGTATTTGTGTTACATTCAAGGGAGTAGTCAGCACTGTGACCGCATGCTGGTGAACGTTCCACTGATCATGTACCCCTGGACATAGATCACATACCTATTGGTCTGATTATAGGGTGTGATGTGTACATTATACCTGGGTTGTGTGTTTGCGTACCTGACCTAGCAAATCACCCTATGTTTTCTTGCCATTGCAAGTATTGTCATGGCTGTGGCAGCAATATTTGGTATGTGCTGATACTGTCTGTATTATACTAATATCGCAGTTACACTCAATGATTGCTCACTATTTGTAAGCCTTCAGGCAGCTGTTTGGACTCAGGATGTATATGTCACCTGTTATGTCCATCACTTAAATAATGGACAGAAAAGGGCCTAGCAGATGGTCCTGATGTATGGACCTGATCACAGGACCTGAGATATAGGTCACTTCACACATTTCAACATAATGAGATGCCACATATGTGATACACAGGTCTACCCATTTGGTGATATAGCTGTTTATGGCCAGATATGATGGTGTTGATTGAATACCTCAGTGTGGATTTATGTGTAATGCCTTCACCTGGTCAAGTTCCACCAGCTGATACTGTTGTCATCATGCATGCCTTCAGTGACCTCTGTGAGGACATCTATCAGATGTACCAGACATGATTTAGTATTAATGACTCGCACAGGTATGTTGCAACCCCCCTGGAATATTAATAGTGTCCATTTGGAAGTGGTCCATGATGACATGTGGTCTACCTCACAGTTGAGGAGAGTCAGGATGTCTCTATACATGCATACATTAGGTGATGTCTCCACCAACTCAGACAGGTGAATGCTGATATATACCCTGCTACAGGAACATAGTCCATGTGGAATATGTGTTGAATTATGTCTTCAACCATATCAGGAAGGTTTATGTCCTGAGTCACATCATAGGTGGTCTGTGATGTTGTCACAGTCCTGTGATTCTGTGTGATAGGCCTGGATGAAGGTAAGAAAGTGCATATTGCCTGTCATGATCTGGCCTATGATTTTGACAAAATCTCCCATGCTAGTATCATTGAGAAACCCTCCCAGCTAGGGATTAATGCCTACATCACTAGATTGGTATCCAATTGGCTGACTGACAGAACACATATTTTGAAAGTTGGTGAATCAACCTGTACCAGTAAAGCTATCACCATTGCCAAGACCCAGGCATCTGTATTTGGACCTTCATTGTTTGGACTCTATTTCTCAACAGTTCAGGCTAAAGTATATGGCCTTTGGCTTACCAAGTTTGCAAATTCTTGCATATTGGGTACAATCATTGAGTCCACCAATGATGATAACATAGTATAGGAGGATGTAACACAGATAAATGATTGGTGAAGGCACAAGATCAACAAATAAATGCAGAAATGTATCTTTTTATGTTGTCTGTCTGAAATGTGGAATTCAGTGTTAACCACAGCATTGACAACAGTCCTGCTATGCTGAAATCCAGTGATGCAAGCACTGGGAACACATGTAGATTGCAGTCTGAACTTTGACCACCAATTGTCCACACAGGCATTGGAAGCATCTGTTGTGCACATCATAAGTTATGCCATCACATTCAGATCTTAGGATTCTATGACAGCACTGTACTCAAACCTCATCAGAACACTAATAGAATATAATGCTGTCTTTTGCATGTACTTTACAAGACATATGCAGCAGCTGGAGGCTTTCTCATCAGGAAAACACAGGGCCAACAAACCATGCAATGATGTATGTGGATAGATTAAAACCCATGTCACTGTAATCTGTCTTGCATAGGATGAGTTGACATATGCCTGGTCTCTGACACTGCCCTGGTGGGATCTCTGTATATCCATGAATCTGATATAGCTGATGACATCTGCAGTGTCTGTTGAGAACATGCTAATAACAATGTCTTACATACTGGTGTAAAATGTTCTTTGTAATTTCAAGCAAAGAGCACATACACACAAACACACACACACACACACACACACATACACACACACATTGACTGCAGTGAGAATAGGACCCGTACCTATTTAAGTACACAGACTACAGAACTCAGTACTTTACACAAGTGCCATGGCGCAAGTCTGACTTTCAGACAACACTTTATAGCTGATGACATCAGCCATGTCTGTTTAGGACAATATAGTAATAGCAATGTCCCACATGCTGGTGTAAAATGTTCTCTGTCATGTCAAGCAAGACCACACATGCGTGCACACACACACACACACACACACACACACACACACACACACACACACACACACACACACACACACACAGAGTTGATCTAAGTACATGACTGCAGAAAACAGTACTTTACTTAAGCATCTGACTTGGAGTGTCTCAGGCAATCATTTATAGCTGATGACATTAGTAGTGTCTGTTGAGGACAATATGGTAATAACAGTGTCCCATATGCTGGTGTAAAATGTTCTCTGTAATGCCAAGAAAGAGTGCACACACACACACACACACACACACACACACACACACACACACACACACACACACACACACACACACACAGTAGTCATGGACTAACTACCCTTCTGGGTCATTTTCAGTTTAGCCATTTATTTTATGTGAGATTTAAACCCTACAGCTTGTGTTTTTAAAGTACACTTTAACCATTATTCCAACCTTTGAACCACACATGCCTACACACACACACAGAGAGTTGACTGCTATGAGAATAGAGTCTCTTTCTAATTACACAAACTACAGAACTCAGTATTTTACACAAGTGCCACGGCAAATGTCATCCAACTTTCGGAAACTTTATAGCTGATGACATCAGCCATGTCTGTTTAGGACAATATTTTAATAACACTCACAGCAAGAGGTTCTCCGGTTCAATTATTGGCTGGAGTGCCTTCTGTGCATAGTCTGCATGTCCTCCCCATGGTCAAGTGAATTTAAAAAAGACATGCATGTAGGTGCGTATGTGTGTGTGGTTGTGCATTCTTTGAAGGTTGGGTGCTGGGCTGGCAACTCAACATTGTAAACATTCACTGCCAATCATTAGCGGACCAGAGTTCTACTGTGGCAACCCCTAACACACACACACACACACACACACACACACACACACACACACACACACACACAGAAATCCAGTTGACTGCAGTGAGAATAGAACCCCTACCTATCTAGTACTTTATGCAAGAGCCATGGCACAAGTGTGATTTTGACAAGAGTGCAGGTCCCCTTATCGTAGAAGACATCAGCAGGCCATGTGGGAAACAAGAGGTTGGGAGGCCTGCATGAAATGGGTGTGTAGTCATGTGCAAGTATCAAAGTACTGAGAATCCATGGCATTGGAACAGTAACTGTAAGATGCACACTTGTGGGAAACAAGAGATTGGGAGGACTGCATGAAATGGATGTGCAGTCATGTGCAAGCATCAAAATAGTGGCAGTCAATGGCATTGGAGCAGTAACTGTAGGATGCACACTTCTGCTCTTCTGTCTAGACACACACACACACACACACACACACACACACACACACACACACACACACACACACACAGACACACACACACACACACACACACACACACACACACACACAGAAATCCAGTTGACTGCAGTGAGAATAGAACCCCTACCTATCTAGTACTTTATGCAAGAGCCATGGCACAAGTGTGATTTTGACAAGAGTGCAGGTCACCTTGTCATAAAAGACATCAGCAGGCCATGTGGGAACCAAGAGGTTGGGAGGCCTGCATGAAATGGTTGTGTAGTCATGTGCAAGTATCAAAGTACTGAGAATCCATGGCATTGGAACAGTAACTGTAAGATGCACACTCGTGGGAAACAAGAGATTGGGAGGACTGCATGAAATGGATGTGCAGTCATGTGCAAGTATCAAAATAGTGGCAGTCAATGGCATTGGAGCAATAACTGTAGGATACACACTTCTGCTCTTCTTTCTAGGCACACACACACACACACACACAGACACATGCACGCATGCACACGCACACACACACACACACACACACACACACACACACACACACACACACACACACACACACACAGAAATCCAGTTGACTGCAGTGAGAATAGAACCCCTACCTATCTAGTATTTTATGCAAGAGCCATGGCACAAGTGCAATTTTGACAAGAGTGCAGGTCCCCTTGTTGTAGAAGACATCAGCAGGCCATGTGGGAAACAAGAGTTTGGGAGGACTGCATGAAATGGATGTGCAGTCATGTGCAAGTATCAAAATAGTGGCAGTCAATAGCATTGGAGCAGTAACTGTAGCATACACACTTCTGCTCTTCTGTCTAGGCACACACACACACACACACACACACACACACACACACACACACACACACACACACACACACACACACACCAAGTTGACTGCAGTGAGAACAGAACCCCTACCTATCTAAGTAGACAGACTACACAACACAGTACTTTATGCACCCAGAATGCACAAGTCTGAGTTTTACAAGGGTGTTGGTCAACTTATAATAGATGACATCAGCAAGCCAAGTGGGGGTAAGATGATGGAAGGCCTGCATAGGTTCATAGCAGGTTACTAGCCTAATAGTCCTAGGGTTTTTATAAGCCTAGCTGTGTAAAAATCTAAGTACCCTTGTTAAGCATAGTTAGATGGTTGTTGTTAGCAGAGTGAGTTTGTGAACAGCACTAATTGGCCCTGTCCATAAGGGACATAGCTTCCACCCCAGAGGTGGATAAATGCCAGGCAGCAACCGAATGTGCCAAAAACAAAAGAAAGATTATAAGGTGAAGGACCAGATGAGAAGCCAAAAAATGTGGAAAACATAAATATAGTTGCCTGTATAGAAAACTTCTGGAATAGCCTCATGTTGATCAAGAACAAATACAAGAATTGTTAAGGAGAGGCGAATTCAAACCAAGAAATGAAAGGTTAATATTGTCATCCCAAGATAATGGGCTACATACACGCTGGTTTACAAAGTCCATTGAACATGTGGGAGAAATGGACAAATGTAGGTCTTGTAAAACCAAATTGGAAACAGTCACACACCTTGTTGCTGGGTGCAGCACACTAATAGCAGAAGGACTGTATACTGAAAGGCATAATAATGTGGTGAGACTGTTGCACTGTGGATTTTGCAAACATTATGGTATTGCAGTGGCTGAAAAACACTGGAAACATGAGCCACAAAACATCATAAAAATGATGTTTATATCACATGTGATCACCCATCACCAACAGTTCAAATGATAAATTCTAGAAAACTAGATATAGTGGTCCAAGAAAAGAATGAAAAAAGTAGCATTGATTACTGAAATTGCCACACCCAGTGACTATAGTGTCTTGCATACAGAGAGACACAAAATCATAAAATACCAGGATCTGCAGCAGAAACGAGAACAATGTGGAAGAAAGATACCCAGACAGTTCCAATAGTAGTAGAAGTAACAGGTCTTATAAAAAAGAATTTACAATCATATGTTACCAATCCATGTAACCCCATTCAAATTGCAGAAGGAATCATTACTAGGCACATTGCAAGTGCTGCAAAGAGCACTTTTGGCTGACATCAAAGATTAAAACAATACTAATTTCATGAACATTAATCATATTTTGACTTAGGAATGGGGTCCATTCCCATCATGGAATTAGAAACCCAAAAGATTTGGAGAAATTAGAAATAGTGGCTTTACAATCACCCAACCAGTTGTCAAGGTTGGGCTTGGACAGTTTCATTGAGGAGCACTGCTTCACATGCAGTGGTAGCATATTACAGAGGAGTGTCAATCAGTGGGGGGTATATATGTGTCCCCAGCATGTTATGTTTATATCACAGCCTAGGTTGAGAACCCTGGAGCAAGTCAGTCTTGCCCAATTTAATTTGTAGATGTCCAGCATTTCCAGTAGTGCAGGGTCTGAGGCTGCTCTGTAGGCCAGGTTTAGGTCAGTTCTCAGCAGCCAGCATGATACTGAGTACAGTGACAGGTCTCTCAGTATTTCCATGTAAATGTTCATCTAAAAGACTTCAAATTAAGAAATAATTTAACAGTGGACAAATTCTCTACATTGAGACAGTTAAAGGTAGACACTAATATTAGGATTATGAAGCCTGACAAAGGAGGGGGAGTTGTAATTTACGACTCCTTGGAGTATAGTAACAAAATGTTTGGGATATTTTTACAACAGTCAGGAAATTATGAGACAGTTTCATTGAATTAAATTAATATTGTGTATATAAAGCACTGACAGTTATTTGGAGGAATATCTACTGGAAAACAGAATAACATCGGACGTCTATAATTATATGAAGGTGGAATATCCAAAGCTAGCTACTATAGTAGGTATACCTAAAGTGCATAAGGACTTAAAAAGTCCCCCTTTCAGACATATTATATCAGGAAGTTTATCTAAAAAATTTCCTATAGGTGGGGCTATAGATTATTGGTTGAAACACATATACAAAAGAACCCTCATATAATTAAGGATTCTTGGGACTTTTTAAGTAGATTAAACATGAGAGTATGGAATAAGGACTTGATATTTATTACAGTGGATGTAGTAGACCTGTATTCTTGTATACCCAAGCAGGAGGGTTTAGAAAGTTTCAGTAACAGTATCAAGAAACATGCAGGTTATGATTGGGGCAAGATTTGTCTTATAGTCGATTGCATGTCTTTAGTGTTGGGGAATAACTTCATTTACTATGAAGGGGAATACTACAAGCAGACTAAAAAGGTGGCTATGGGGGGCAGTGTTTGCACCCATGTTTGCCAACCTTGTTATGTTAGACTGGGAAGAAGAATATGTATTTAATTGCACACATTATGAGCATGTTAGATTATATGCGAGGCTCCTGGACAATATTGTTATAGCATGGGATGGTCCGATGGAAAACATTGAAAGCTTTATAAATTATTTAAATGGAACCAGTGGATTTCTTAAATTTACATATAGCATTTACAAGGAAGCCATTGCTTATTTGGATACATACAAAGAGAACACTGTGGTAGGATTTAAGCCTCATATCTATTGGAAAGATACATTTAGTAACAGTTATTTGGAATATAATATTAATCATCCTAGGAAGTTGATGTGTAATATAATAAAAGGACAATGTATAAAAGCAGCCAGGATGACATCCTGCTATAGTGATATGGTAGAAGAAGTGCTGTATATAGGAACCCTATTTTCTGAGAGAGGATATCCTAGTGGTTTAATAAATGACCTTACTAGATATGTCATTAGTGAATGGGGAAAGAAATATAAACCTTTATTAGGAAATGATAGTGTGCTAGTAAACAACACACAGGATTTCAGTAATGGTTCCCAGTATAATCGAGCATGTATAGTAAAATATGGTCCACATGTTAATAAGGTTAAAGGCTTGATTAGTAATAATTGGAACATAGTAATGGCAGATGAGGAAATTATACATATTATAGAAGATAAGCCTACATTTGTTTATAAAATGGACAATAATTTAAAAAGGAATTTTGAGAGATGAAGATGTTAAGGGGAAACAGAAAAAAATAGGACACATAGTAAAATGTGGGCAATGCAATCAATGTAGTTACATAGCGAAAAACGACCAATGTCTGCCAGGTAAGGCACCCTCAGTTCAAATCACCACTGATAAAAACAGACAACAGAGAGGTGCACCATGAACTGTGTAGCAAAAAACACTCAAAATGTTCAAAAAGGTCCAATGGTTTAATACAATAAAAACAAACAAACAAACGGACTGCAGAAAGTTAGCGCTTTCACGTTAAAACTAACGCTTCATCAGACTTCAAAAAACAGTCAGGTAACATTCATTTAAAAGCACTAAATAACATCACTACTTAATCAAATCAACAAATCAATAACTAATTAATGACCCTATCAAGACTTAAAGGCATAGATCAAAAACGTCATAAATGCAGTTCAATATAACTCTAAAAACCATGTACACAAATATGACAAACAATAAACATGTATAAAAAATATAATAAATATACATTTATGAACATATGAATGCAAAGTCAACAAATGCGATGTTAAAAACACAACATTATTAGTGTCTCAGCGGTCTACCCAATAAAAATGGTTTGAGTGTAATCCTGTCGTTCAATCCATACTTGTGTGCTTGTAATTTTAAGATCCACTTACTTTCCCTTTCCTCAGTGTAATTCCTGATGTTACCCAATCTGCCACTCCTAGTGACCATCTCCAATACCCTAAACCTAAAAGTGTGTGTGGGTCCTAATTCTGCTATATGTTGTGCCAAGGCATTAGTGATGTTCCCTTTCTCAATGGCATATACGTGCTCTCTTATGCGCTTACGTAGGGATCTGTTTGTTTTACCAACATAAAACTGTTTGCAATTTTGACATTCAGCAATGTATATGATATTGGTGGACTTGCAATCAGCATATTGTTTAAAAGCATATGAATGTCCAGTAACGGGGTGTATAAAACGGTTGGATTTGGCTATGTATCTACACTGATTACAGGAATGACAGGCATAAGTGCCTGCCCTCCGAGATGATCTCTGGTCATCAGGCATCCTGTCATAACATAGTAGCCTGTTAAGTGACTTCATGTTCCTGTATGCTATACGGGGTCTATCATCTATTAAATTCCTAATCTTGTCATCCATCATCAAGAACTTCCAATTGTTGTTTAACACTTGTATAATATGACTATTCTTGTTGGTAAAATGAATCGTTATTCTATTGACGGTATCTGTATCAATGGCCTTACTGAATGGTGGATTGACATCTACTCTTCTAATGAGTGTTATACCTAGCCCTGATCTTTGTAGATCTCCTTCTGTGATGTCACTATGAACTTCAGCCCTATTGTAGCCTCTGGAGATGAAATTACTGGCCAATTGTGTCTTATGATGTTCGTATACAGTGTCCTGTGTTGTCAACCTGGAAACCCTCAAGATCTGATTCTTCACTATATTTTTGTGAACATGCTTAGGATGCATGCTGTTCCGATGTAGAAGATTATTCTTCCAACATGGCTTCCTGTATAACTCCGTGTCCACACCAGTTGACGCCTTAGTTATCTTAACATCTAGGAAATCAATTTCATTCACTGAGTAGGTGCTATCAAAACAAAGGAATCCAGTGGTGCCATTTAAATATGTCACAAACTCCATCAACTGTTCAATAGTCCCTCCCCACACAATAAAAACATCATCCACAAATCTATTGTAATGTTTCAAATGTGTCCTGAACTCAATGTTATTATTGAGGACATATGTGTATTCCCAATGTGCCAACATCAAGTTGGTGTAAGCGTTGGCACATGGGGTGCCCATTGCTACCCCCTTGATTTGTAAATAATATTTACCATTGTAAAAGAGGACGTTATTGTCAAGTATTAGTTCAAGAAGAGACATCCATCTGGTAACTTTGTCACCTGGTAGTTTGTTTTTAACCAAGAATGACCTCACATAATCCATGCCAATGTCATTGGGTATTGAGGTAAATAACGATTTAACATCTAACGTTACAAATATGTCATTACTACAAAAAGAAGAAGACCTGCTAAAAATAGCAAGGTTTTCTAAAAAATGGGTGGTATCTCTCAACACCTGTTTAACACCTGAAACTACTGGTTTAAACATTTTATCCAAGTAAATGGATAGAGGCTCAGTCAGCCAACCTCTACTGGAGACAATCGGTCTTAATGGTGGATCTAGAGGTTTTTTATGGACCTTAGAAAGACCTCTGAACGAGGGAACCAGAGGGTTCTCAACCAAAAAATACTTGTAAAGGTCATTGTCAATAACGTGTGTTAACAACAAATCATATAGACACCCATGTACTCCTTTAATCAAATTATTGAGACTGTTGCCATGTAAAAGATGGTAAGTTCCACCATTTGATAACATAGATTCCATCTTATCACAATAGGCAGTTCTATCCATAATCACTACAGCTCCACCCTTATCAGCTTGTCGAACAACGATGTCATCATTGTTTTTCAAGCTGACAATGGCATCTCTTTCATCTGGTGTTGTGTTGAAAAAACAAGGTTTAAGATCCTTATTGTTATATAACTCAAATATTTCACTTTCACAAGCCTGTTCAAATGCTTCTAGCAGGGGATGCTGTTGAGGAACAAACGTGGAGGGTTTCTTAAATAAATCAAACTCATTGCCCTTGATATTGACATCATTTTGCCCATATAACAACTTCAAACCAAGGTTCCTAGTGAATAACTTAATGTCAACAATAACATCCATAAGATCATTGCAGCTGGAGGGTATAAAACCCAGCCCTTTATTGAACACAGACAATTCATGTATGTTCAACTCATACCTAGATATGTTGATTACTAGGTCCTGGGAACTGGCTTCAATGCCTTTTTTGTTTGTTGAGTAGCCTCCTCTGTGTTCTTCCTCTTCAATGCCCTGCTCTGCGGAGACCAAGTCCTTCTCTTGAAATTTCGATCATGTGTAGTAGACCCATATATATATATATATATATATATATATATATATATACATACACACACACACACACACACACACACACACACACACACACACACACACACACACACACACACAAACAACATTGATATGCAAAATGTTTACATAAGAAACACTGATGTCAACACACCATTATGCATGCACTGAGAAATAGCTTTGACTTGTAAAATTAAAAAAAAAATCTTTGTTTTTTGTAGGGGGACAGCCCACACCAAATGCCAGTTAAGTATACTAACTCAGAGATTGCACAAACATGAGGTAAGTACAAATTCTCTGACACAGGAATTGTGTGATCTCAGACACTTGTCAACCAGCTGCTTAGTCGATCATAAATGGTCAACTAAACAGCTGTCAAACAAACACACACACTCAGCCTTTTGCAGGGAACCCATCTATCTATCTATCTATCTATCTATCTATCTATCTATCTATCTATCTATCTATCTATCTATCTATCTATCTGTCTAGCTATCTAGCTGTCTGTCTATCTATATTAAGATATGACAAGCACCACTTTTCTTCCAAGCAAAGAACAATTTACATTTTATTTGCATTAACTGTTTACAAGAATATAAGACAGAGCTGTAACTAGCATGCAATGAAGGTGTGGCTGCCCTTGAAGCAAACTGTTAGAGGGTGTGATCGACAGTTGTTGCTGATGTCCTGCATGAATGCTGATACTACATTTGCACTTTGGTTCTCATCTTTGTATTAAAGAGTTGACAGTGTATGGAACTATGCCACCAAATGACCTAGCTACAGCTAAGACATAAGGACCTATGAAAACTATAGA